>NC_092863.1:85994121-86051244 GCF_032062135.1 Pyxicephalus adspersus
ATATATATATAATTTTAGAAGAAAAGCTGCTGCTTCAATTTTGTCTGACTTCTTCAAGAATTAACTTCTAGTCGTGTGGTGCTATCACTGGTAGTGGTTTCTCCATCTGATTCTAGTATCAATATAGGTGCCAGGAGGTGGTAACTCAGTAGATGGTGGGGACAGAAGGCAGTCAACCCTATCTACAGCAATCAGATAAAAGTGAAGCAGTGGTATTTCAAGAAATGACCCCCTGTAAATGTAAGGCTTCAGTAATACAAAAAAAGTAGATAACAAATGAAAGTGTTTATACATAGAAATAACGCCCACGTCAGCAATTCATTTTTCATGTTCCTTGATGAAAATAATCATCTTTATGCTAGAATGGTGTGCATTGTAGCTTAGTGTATTGAGCTCACTTTATGGTGTCCTTTCCCATCTGCGTTTTCATGTATTTTCAGGGTCTCATCACTTAATTCTTTTTGCCTCTTTCTTCTTTTAGATTTGTCAGGGCTCACGCTCCAAAGCACTGGTAAGTACCGATGTGTATTTTTTTTTTTTTGCAAACTTTACTGCTGGTAAATGATTTTAATCTATATCGATGTAAAGCGACAAATTTAGACTGACTTGTTTTCTTATTGTGTTGAAGCGCCATCTAGCTTACTAGTGAAGGATGAATATGGCCATGACTATGAAGCACAACAAAGCATTTCCTCTTCTGATGGACATTCTATTCAGACAATCCAGCACCCACCA
This sequence comes from Pyxicephalus adspersus, assembly GCF_032062135.1. NCBI lineage: Eukaryota > Metazoa > Chordata > Amphibia > Anura > Pyxicephalidae > Pyxicephalus > Pyxicephalus adspersus. The sequence goes on from NC_092863.1 coordinate 85,994,857, forward strand.
AGTAATAGGTCATCAAGCGAGAGCTACAGCAATCCTTCACTGCTGTCATCTAGCGAGCCGAGCACCCCAAATGCCACCTCTTTCTCCAGCATCCCAGTACCCTCAACCAGTGAGTAACTGCTACATTTCCACATGTTCTTGCTCCTCATAGTGAGTATAAAGATAAGATTGTGCCGTTACAATTATTCCTAGTTCAACCTTTGTATCTTGGGAACAGAATAGCATAAGACAAATATCTGATTAAGGAAAGAGCTTAAAACAAAACTGCTGAAACAACTTTCCGTTGTCTGTAAACCCAAATAATCTGCACGTTAGACCTCTGATGTTCTTTCTGCACTTTCTATTTATATGAATTCAAGACTGCGTTTTTAATATTAATGTTGTCCTCCCCAGGTCAGCCTACCAGTTTATTGGCAGCTACACATGGTGATGGACTTTTGCAGATTGCCTCTGTGCCGCCTCAAGGGACTCAGCAAAATGGTTTCAGTGCTCAACCAGCTACTTATCATCACAGTAAGTAGACTGCAGCTGTTTTACATGAATGAATCAATGTATATGCAAAGTATATTGCTATGGGTCTCACTATTATCAAATTAGGATACAGCACAAAATGATCCCCCGAGTGGTACAACATTTAAAATTTTTAATTGTTTAAAGTGGATCTTTCAGGAACAAGTCTGCATTTATTAAATCCTGAGGCAATATAGAGCAACATTATCACTCTTCAGATTTTCCTTTTGTAGTTAAAAACATGTTGTTGAGGATGAGTCCTGGCGATTGAGATTGTCATCAGTCTGCTAAAGGCAGGAGGAAGCATTTCCTCAGTCTCATGTTGTAGGGTGAAAAGTTGCAGCAGGGGCTGATCTGTGTCAGATGTTGAACACGGCCAGAAACTACACAAACATTAGGATTTTTTTGACTGTCATCTCTAAGCCAGCATTATAGGCCAGGATGATGTCTGTACAAAAATTGCTCCAACCTTCTGGAGGCCAAAGCAAATGACGTCATTGTCACGGAGGTGAACGTGGTCTGTCAGAGGTAACAAACACTTAAAAATGTTACACATGCTAAGCATGCATGCTTTTTACATTAAACATTGATGGAAGTTGGGCTTAGTATGTATATATCCATTGATATTATCTTCTTTTATTTAGTACTAATTATCAATTTTGAGTGCCTTTTGGGGTTAGAGATCAACTGGAGGCTAGCCTTAAACTACGTACACACGTGCAATAATTATTGTTGGAAAGAATCTTTCACCATCCTTTCCAACAACAAAATACTGAATACTGAAGGCTCCATCATTTCTTCAATAAGCCAAACCTCTAGTGGGTGGAAGAGTAATAGAAAGGCAAGTTGTCCCAAGCACAGATTCTCAGTAGATATTAGAATGACAAAAGTTGCTTCAGTTGTACTTGGAGCACTCCTACGTTTTGTGTGAAGGCAAAACTCATAACTTTCCTTTTTATGATTTGTTTTTTCTTTTTTTTTTTAATTTTTAGTGGAAGATTCAGAGCCACAGTCATGCTACTATTGCTGAATTGGCTTCAGATATACTTCACTTTTACTTTTTGCATAAGTCTTAGTGCACCCACATGATTCTCCACCTTAGAGAAAGAGCTTAGCCTGGTGGTTTGTAAAATGCAAAGTGTACAATAAACCTTTAACAAGCATGAGGTGCATTTAGTGGTGGTGTGCGTGCCACACACTCACTATAGTCTCCATTTAATGTGTCCCAGTTACCAATTACCCGCTATAAAAGATGTGCTTGACATGTGGAGAGTTTATTATACTAGTTTGGTCCTAGTTGTCATTGTTATATCTGAACTTCTTGTTGAATAGGTGGGCAGCTTTGTTCAAATATAAAATGAAAGTATGCCTACACTGTACATTAATTGCCTATGTGCTGGGCTTGTGCCCCCTAATAAGTTGGATGCAGCCCCCTGCAATAATGCCCTTTAAAATGACTTAACGAGTTTCTCCCCAATACAATAATCTTTTTTGATCCATGTTATGAGTCACTTTTTGACCTTTTTAAATTTGTCCACATCAAAAGCATTCACAATTTTCTCTGGTCTGCCACCCCAGTTTTAAGGCTGGAGATCTGTCATCCTCCATAACACTCTGCAGATTTTATTTTTTTTTGTTGATTCATTTTTTTTTGTGCATGAAATATCATAACTGCATTATTTTAAGATCCCTCCTGAGACATATTGCTGACACTGCATCCAGACTAAGGGTCAAAATAGTAATCATGTTCTATGTAATGTTGTAGACAGTACCACAACCTGGACTGGAAGTAGAACAGCAGCTTACACACCCAATATGTCTCACCACCAGAATGGACATCTTCAGCACCATCCACCCATGCCCCATCCCGGACATTACTGTAAGTTTCTTTGCCGATGTTGTTTTAATACATTGATCAGTTCCATCCATGCCTTTCTTTCTTATAGGGTTCTTCGCTATCTGTCATTTCCAAGCTTGGCAATAATTGCCTAACCATTCAGTTTACAGGAGTTTATCTACAGTCCACCTATAGACTTAATTAGGAAACCTCTGAGGGCGTCACTTAAAAGGTTGATGTTTTGTAAAACCTGATGCCTGCTTTTTAGTTTTGCAAGAATGAATGAAACTTGCTGTACAGAAATTTAGGGTGCAGGAAACTGTTGCTCAGCCATATTTTATGCAAATTCCCTTGTGGATGAGTTTAAAGGGTACATGTCAATAGGACATGGTGATGATAGTGTTGTCTACCAGCAGACAGTACACCGTGTTTGCTTATAATTTTATTTCTAGACAAAAAAAGATTTTGCTCGGCAAAACTAGGAACCACATCTGCCTAAAATTCTGGTGCTGCAGAAACAGAAGTAACTAAAGCGGCGGATTCAGGGAAAGCTGCGTATGAGCACTGGTCTCATCAACCTACATGTGGAAGTTGCAGAGCATTTCATTGGGTTGATGGTTGTTAGGCACAGGGCCACTCTCTGATGTGTAACTTCCTAACGAATGGCGATAAGTCCAGTGCTAGACACTGGGTGGAGGAGAAAAGGATTGCAATGTTTCTCCAGCCCCTTTTAGCCGTGCACCACCTGGCACTTTTCAGTAACCACCAAACAGTTTTTGGGTACTTACTGAACAGTTGGGTCACAAAACAGAGGGTGACACACACCTACTATTTCTTCCCACCCAACTTAAAATAATTTCTTGTTTAAACACTGGGATTGTAAAACCTGAGCTGGTTATGTGAAGAGACAGTAAGAAGACTTTAACAGAATTCAAGACCTCTTAAATGTAAATGTTTAGTGTAAATCATCTGAAATTTGTGTAATTCCTTCATGGATTATTTGATGATGTAATTTATACGTGGTAATCTAAAAAATTAATACAAAGTTATTTAATTGGTGAGGATCTTGTTTTTCAGGGCCTGTTCACAATGAACTTGCATTCCAGCCTCCAATTTCCAATCACCCAGGTGAGTATAAATATACTTTGAGCTAAGCAATAAACTTTAAACAAATATATGTTTTGCAGAGTTAGGTATTTTAATCTACAAGATGCAATGTTTTTTTTTTTTCAATTTTGAGAGGTTTCATTGAATTTACTTCAGTTTGTCCAATTATTTGGGACTTATGTTCCATTTGAAGTTACATTACTGGCCTAAGGGCCAAGCCATCTAAATATGTCATTAGTGTTCTGGAGATGCTGCAGAATGAAATCATTACTTTTCTATGGACTTTATCATAGCAGTTGGTGTTTGTACAACTTTACACACATTCATTTTGTGTTCCTAAATGTCTCTGATGCCAGAATAACTTGTGGAAATCCTATTATATGTTAAGCAGTAACTATTTCATATCAAAGCGGAACCTTTTCACAGAGATGTAGCGCTGCCTATGTCAAATTCTTTTAGATTGCATAAAGGGAATTATAGTGGATGTATTAAATTGTTTTAGACAATTACTGTATTGAACATAAGCACACTGTCATCAACTGGCTGGAGTGGTCTTGCTGTTTCATGGGTAATTGCTGATTGTAATCACACAATCGGTAACCACTCCGGTTCCTTTTTATTGGTGGGAACAGAAGCTGAGGTTAACAGCTTTTAATTTTGCAAAGTGCTGGTAGCTGTCAAAGGAATAATGTAGATGAATGTATCCACAGCATGAGAGATTGTGCAGAGAGAGGGTATTTATAAATGCAGTAATGCAGTTAAAAATACTTAAAATGATTCTACTCTAATTTTAATATAAAGTATTATGATTTTTTTCTTTTATGAATAATGTTTTATTTTCTTTTTTTCCCATGCTCCTGGCAGCCCCTGAGTACTGGTGCTCAATTGCGTACTTTGAAATGGATGTTCAGGTGGGGGAGACCTTCAAAGTCCCTTCAAGCTGTCCTATTGTCACTGTGGATGGTTATGTAGATCCATCTGGTGGTGATCGCTTTTGCTTAGGACAGCTCTCCAATGTACATAGAACAGAAGCTATTGAGAGAGCAAGGTATGATTTTTTTTTTTTTTTTACTGAAGAGTATAATTAGAATAACATCCTCAATGGAAAGTTGCAGTTCACACATACCTGAATATTTGACTAAGCACACACTTTATCTTTTTAATATGTGGTATATATATTTTATTTATAGTAGTAGATAGTTTCCCATTTAGAGACACATACAATCCTATACTTTTTTTTTTTTTCTCTCTACTGTGTGTATTTTGTTCACAACTGTTAACACACACACAGTTTTGCTCCCATGTACCAAGTGCAGTAATTCAAAATCATCCATGCACAATTGTGCTGTTGTGCATGCATGTCTTTGCTACATTTTTCATATTTGTGTGGTTCTGTTAGCTGTCTCTTCTCACCCTCAGGTTACACATAGGAAAAGGCGTGCAGCTGGAGTGTAAAGGTGAAGGAGACGTTTGGGTGCGCTGTCTTAGTGACCATGCAGTGTTTGTACAGAGCTACTACCTTGACAGAGAAGCTGGCCGTGCTCCCGGAGACGCCGTTCACAAAATTTACCCAAGTGCATATATTAAGGTAATTATACAACTAAAATATTCTTTGCGCCATATTTGGTTTCTTCCAGTCCAACATTTTCCCTGAATATATATTTATATTGTTTCTGTAATAAACTGCAAACAGGCATAAAAAAAGGATCCTAAGTGCAGGTCTGTGACGCTGTCAGGAGTTTCCCAGATGCTCATACTTAACGTGTATATCTCGGCAAAAGTTATCTCCTCTCCAGATGTGTGAGATGTGTCGGATGTATCCAAGGAGCCTGCGGGTTTCCCCTCCAGTCTACCACTGTGGTGGTAAAGGCAGAAGGAGAAGAAAACATTTTAACATTCTGTAAAAGGGTTAGCCATCCTTTTATATAATGTTACAAATGTAATGATAGGTTTGCTTAAAGTTTATTAATATATTCTTATTTCTCATTCTTAACTCCTCGAGTGTAAGAATGTTTACATTGATATTTTTTTTTTTTTACCCCTAAAAAACACTGCTGCTGCCTTGACTACTAGGAGCATGCACACACAATGTTCTGTATTGAAAGGGCTTCTAAGAGATGAAGTCCTGCAGGGCTTTTTGATTTTGTTACTGATTTTTTATAACGAGTACGTTTCCTTTTGTCTAGTTTTATATAATAAAAATTGGGAATAACTTTGATATTCTTCCTATGTCCCCGGCCCTAGGTGTTTGATCTACGACAGTGTCACCGACAAATGCAACAGCAAGCAGCCACAGCTCAGGCGGCAGCAGCAGCACAGGCAGCAGCTGTGGCTGGTAACATACCTGGGCCAGGATCGGTTGGGGGCATTGCGCCAGCCATAAGTAAGTGAAATATGTTCATATATATGTGTGTATATGTATTTTCATTTCGAGTGCATTTTGCATTCTTAAGTAGATTAAAGTCCATTCCCAGTAGCAGTTAGTGGGGTTTTATCCTTTTTCTGTAATTTTCAAATATCCTAATGTCTTTAAAGTTGGAACAGATTAAGTTCTATAAGTTATATATATATATATATATATATATATATATATATATATATATATATATATATATAAATTCCTGCATACACGCATACACAATTTCATTTGTGTTTTCATCTCTACAAGAAAGTAATACAAGATCTGTAGCTTTTCAACAATTTATTTTTTTCTAGATCGTGTTTTCCATTCAATCTAGTGCACCAAGCTGGCTAGACTGGCTCAGTTGGATGGGGTTTTCTGATTTTGTAAGGCTTCTGGCATGTTTCATGTGGGCTCTACCAGATTATAGTAAGCCATTTACCATCCTGCTTTGTGGTTACTAGCTTTAATGGTAGTTTTCAATTCCCAGTTAACATATGTCACATTTTTACTGCTTTTTGATATCGCAGAGGTATCAGTTTCTTGTGTGCAGGATCTGCAGTGGTTTCCCTGACTTGAAGCAGAATAAATCCAGGTTTTTTGCCAAACCAAACAGTGTTGCAGGGATTCACAAGTCCTGTGCATTTTTATTTTGTTGATTAAAGAGCAGATATAGATAGAGATATATATATATATATATATACATGTTGCTACCCTACCCAAGCCAAAAGAGAAATGTTGCATGCAATCAGATGCCAATAGGCTCATGTGGTCTGTGAACCAAGTTTTTATGGTTAGCACTTTGTATTTTTTTTGTCTTGAACTGCTATTTTTTGTCATTTATTTAAAAAAAAATACCTACTCATGTGTCTACATAGCTGATCAGCCTGTTTTGTCTTTTCCAAGGTTTATCCGCAGCAGCAGGAATTGGCGTTGACGACCTCCGTAGGCTGTGTATTCTGCGGATGAGCTTTGTGAAAGGTTGGGGTCCTGATTACCCAAGGCAGAGTATAAAGGAGACCCCATGCTGGATTGAAATTCACTTACACCGTGCTCTTCAACTGTTGGACGAAGTCCTTCACACCATGCCCATTGCAGACCCCCAACCTCTGGACTGATTAACGCCCAACAAGGTTCCATCACAAATGTATCCATTACATTGTCAGGATGGAGGACTGAAAAGCCCAATCATGTTTGTAATCATAATATATATATATAAATAGATATATATATATAAAACTATCTGCGCATAAATTCTTCCGCTTAACTTAGGTCAGGGTAGATTCAGACTTTTACTCGAGACCCTGACATTGCATTTACATGTGCTCTATTCTTCACTTGCTTGGGATTTTAAAGCCTGCACTGCATTCTGCAATTTATGACCATGGCGTTGGGAAGTGTCTGAAGGAAAGAGAATATCAGTATCCACACACACACACAATAAATAGTTGGATTTGTGCTAAAACAATGATTTATGCCACTGCTTTGGAGTTTTTACCTTGTAAACGTCTGGAATGCCAACTCCCACATATTCTCATCTTGAATTTTTTATTGATATGCACTCTTACACATGAAAATCTATTACCAGTCTTTTTTTTATTTTGTGACGTGACACTATCTTCTGTACAAATCTAATAAACCTGGTCGGAGCATTTCTTATTGGCTTGCACAGCTCTAATCAACAAAATGATCCGGGGATTCTCACCCTCCTATCCTTTACAGCCAAAGACAAGCGCCATCTTGGCCATTTAGATCTGCAGTTGTGTTGGTGCTGCATATGTCATCAGTTGTGATGCTGACAATGGTGAGAGCTGACCTAAGCAAACTTCCAACTGGATGGGATAGGATGATGACCTCACTATAAATGCTCAATTCACAAAGCAAACCCACCCGTATAAGGATACCTAAAATAAATCAAGTAATATTAATTCGAGTTCCATCCCGTGTAATTGTGTAATGTCTCCATTAGTTCTGCTATTCATTTGTAGTGCAAGGCCTGCTTGAGTTATTAAATTAATGTAAGGTTTAGATTTGATTATTCTAGGGACTGTTTAGGGTATGGTCAGTGGTCAGTTTAAGGTTTGCATATATAAAGCAGCATTTCTCCAACTTTTTAACATTGAGGAACCCTTGAAATTAGTTTTAGGGCTTCAGGAAACCCCTGCTATAATTATATTCACAGCTCACAGTACAATATGGGAAGAATGTCACCCATACAGATGGTCAAAAAGATCATTGTGTCACTTTAACTGACCTGAGAGTCAGAAATTGCTCATTGCTCAAGGAACCCCTATCAAATTATCGAGGTACCAAAGTTGAAAATCACTGGTGTAATGCTTTGTGGACCGAGTCTTATGTGCCTAAATCCTCAAGTATTACACTGCACTCCATTCACTCTCCTTTTCCTCGGGCATAAGTCATATTGAGAAGGGTTGTTGGAAGGTATTGCAGTCCATTATAGTGCAAGCAGCTCTGTGATCATTTTCAATTTTTTCTGAATTTCCCAAAGCTCCACTTCCGTGGGCTTTAGCTTTGGCAAATTTTATTCTATGTACTAAAGCCAGTGGGGAAAAAAATCTCCACTCCTTGAATGTTTATCATTGTCTTATGAGAAACCTAAATGGTGGCCTCACCCTATTTGAATCATTCTAACGAATACATGGAAACAAAATGTATCAATAACACTACAGGGGCCTCATTCAAAAATGTAACCAAACCATATTTTTGTAATTCTGTTTAAACTCCATTAAAAAAATTGGTTCCATTTTGTGAATATCTTGTTCATTGGAGTTAAATGAATGCCTTTCATACCTCAACAGTCTGCATAACTGGCCTGTGGTCTGATTATCAAGTTTTACTATCTTGTAATTTTAATTAGAAACCCTTTGTGTGCCCCCCTCTCTCAATCCTACCTTCTTTTAAAATACCACTGACCTAAATGGTAAATGTTTACTGTATTTGCTTGATTTTGCCCTTTTGTTTAAAAAAGAAAAAGACAAACCTGGAAGATTGTCTTTCTATCGGCTCTCCCTCCTTTAATTCTTATAAAACGTATCCATTGTATAAAATAACCTTTCCTACCTACTGTGCAATAATTGTAATTTTTTAACGTTTTAAATCCTTTTAAGATTTGCAAAACTCTTCCCATTCTTTAATGCCTCACTAAAGCCTACAGCAAAGATGGGAATAAAAATGGTGGCTTATTTAGGAACAAAACAAAAACCCTCTTGCAACAATTGGTAAACGTTGAATTGAATGGGTCATGGGTTTATTAACTTTTGATGGGCAGTAGGAGGTGGCAGTGTTGCTGCAATTGTTTTTGCTTGCTACATGTTTGCCACCTGTTCTATCTCCATAGAGGAACTGCTCTGCTAGGCTTTTGTTACAGCCTAATACCCCTCCTGGGTATTACCATAGGAGCTCAGGGGGGTGGTAAACTCTGTAGTGAAATACTGCTAGTCTGATGAACATACCCTAACATTTCCCATTGTATATTCCAAATCTTTATTTTTCTTCTAATTTGCTGATTGGTCTTAACCTTTACTAATTGTACATGAGCCTACCCTTGTACCTGACCGGAGATTACAATCACCACATACCACGGCGATTTAGTCATGTACTTAAGACCTTGTACATATTCTATAAATTAGTCACAATGCTATGAAATATTCATCCGAAGATATGTATGCTTTTTATCTAGATATTAGTATCACAACATATCTGATTGCATTAAGCCTTTTATATACTGCAGCAGTTGTAGTGTCTTTATTTGTTGACTTGTATAGTAGAAAGTGACTTGTGTTCTAACAAATTACTAATTCTCAATAAACAGCCATTTGTTTATTACCAGTGACTTGTTCTCTTATTGATGGTCTTAAAAAAAATAAAATAAACACAAGCCTGTCTTCTAGAAGAGTGTGTTGGCATGCTAGCTGCCTGCTCGGTAATCCCATGGCTTCAATACGTTGACACTTTGGGCCTGATTTAATAAAACTCTCCAAGACTGAAAAAGATAAGACTATTGTGGGAGAACCTGGGTGTTCCAAAAAAACTGGAATGGATTTCTTAAAAATCATTTGCTGTTGGCATATGCTTTCCTGAACTAAATCTATTCTAGGATTGCTGAATCACTCAGGTTCTCCCATGATAGTCTATCCTCTCCAGTCTTATAAATCAGGCTAATTTTTCTGTACAAGAAAATCAGCACCTAATCTGTGTACTTGCTTTGACATGATAACTTCCAAAATTGCCAAGCGATTAAATTGTCATGATAGCCAAGCAAGGAGGAACAATGGCAACCTCCATGTTTTATGCAAAACTAGCTTCTCCAAAAGGTGTGTCTGTCCCAAGCGTTCTTTGTTTTCTAATTACAATATTAGGAGCTTAAGCTCTACAATTTAATCTTGTTTAATTAAAAACTACACAATATTATGCCACATAACAGTTACCTTTAAAGGGATGATAAATAGAAAGCACACTTACCTTTTCTTTGCTTTTCTTTGCTGTTGCGGATGGAACGCAAGCTGCCTATGTAGGTTCTTTTTCTTTCCACCAAGAAAGGGCTTTATTTCTCACCCAGTCACAAAGTTTGGGAGGATGTGTGGTGAAATTGTTTTGTGATGCTAAGCTTGCACACTCTCTTGCCAATTATCCTGAGCAATTTTCCTGGTACACACAACTACAATATATAATAGCCTTTTCTTCAGGAACCTTGTTGATGATAGGGACTCACCTTTTCTCTGGATAGAGTTATCATTCTTCATTAGTCTTCAGGACATTGTAATTCAGTCATGTTTAGTATCTGGATATTTGGTAATAAATGTTCCTTTATTAATGTGGAGTTATGCATAGTTGGCTCATTGCTTATCATGTTTGCCTTTCTACGCCTTTCAAAAGCTGGAAATACATTCTAGTGAGATTTGTCTGACATTCTACTTTTTCTGTGTCTGTCTTAGGTAATATAAAGTAGAACACATTTAGTAATAGTCTACACAAAGTTATTACTTGATACAAAAACATCACCTCCAATGTGTTTGTTTAGTCCTAGCTTACTGATCACACTTACATATATAAAGCAAAGTTACATAGTTAAGACCATTCCGATATTTCTGTGTTTATTTAAAAAGTTTCAATTGAAAATCATTCATATGTAAAAGAATTCAAGCCGAACTATAGTTCCACCCTGAAACTATGAACAGACAAGGTTTTTATTGCAGAAGGGGTCAGTGTTGTCTTTATAAAGGACCTAACCAGTTACATTTTTTAAATTTTGAAGGTTTTGTTCCAGTAAAAAAACTTTACAGGCCCTGGCTATAGTCTGTATCAGGTAGAAATAATCTTGGGGTTGAGTTGGGGTATCACAGTGCCCTATGTGATATCAAAGGTGAAACAAAAAGAATGCAAACACAGAGGACAACTAAACTAATAAAAGGAATGGAGGAGCTCAGCTATGAGGAGAGATTAGCTGAACTGAATCTATTCTCCCTTCAGAAGAGACGTATAAGGGGGGATATGATCACCCTGTATAAATATATAAACGGTCCATATAGAGAACTCTCTTCCCAATTATTCACTTTAAGATCATTACAAAGAACAAGAAGGCGCTCTTTGCGTCTGGAGGAAAAGAAGTTTAAGCTCCGGGTAAGGAAGGGATTCTTCACTGTAAGGTCTGTGAAAATGTGCAATAGGCTCCCTCTGGAAGTAGTTTCAGCAACTACTATAGATTGCTTTAAGAAAAAGCTGGATGATTTCTAGAAGCACAGAATATAACTGGGGATTAAGGCTTTAATGTAAAAATAACAGTGACATGTTGATTCAGGGAATATCCGATTGATTCAGGGAATATCCGATTGCCTCATGGAATCAGGAAGGAATTTTTTCCCCGGTTGAAGCAAATTGTACCAACTATGTCCATAGGATTTTATATCTGGGATATGTTTATTTCCCTAGTGGTTGAACTATGTCTTTTTCAACCTGACTTACTATGTAACAATGTAACTTTACTTAGGGTTGTATTTTTTAAATGGGGAATCAGACATTCCATTTAACATTTCCTTTTAGGAATCTTCCAGGTCCATGTATTTCAATGGCAGTAATTTGTTCCCATCAGGGAATGTCAGATTCCTCGTTTTATAAATAGAACCCTGTATGTGAGTTTTTAGATAGTCTATATAAGATAAACAGTATTCAATATTAATTTATCTTTATATTTATGCCAAATATGTCTGTTACCCCCTTTGATGTAAACACAGATCCACAAAATTTGTTGGTTTTACTTAAAACTTCAGACACTTCGAGGGGCCTGATGTAAACTGATGATGTTTTTGAAACATGAAATGCAGGTTAGCATATTCCTATTGAAATCAATATTTCTGTGGCTCCATTGACCCCCTTTGAATAATTTCTGTGTATACACCAAATCCTCCCCAAGGTTTGTTTGCATTGCAGGCAAAGTCAGACATTTAATAATGTGATTTAGCTTTGCTTGAATGTAAAACATAACAATGCTTCTCCACACCTTCCCAAAGATTGACATTCTGTAGAATTGACATTCTTTTAGTCTCCTGAAAGTGTGGATCACTGGCATCCCTTTTGCTTCTTTTCTCGTCTCTTATGTCAAAACAATACACTATTGGTGAGATTTCTCAGGTGTAAAGTTCACAGTTACACTTGCTATACCCATTGTGAAGCACTTTCCCTGATAATTTATTTATTTATTTTATATTGTTGTTAATAATAATAATAATATTAATAAGAATAATAAACAGTATTTATATGGCACCAACATATTACACAATGCTGTATATTAAATAGGGGTTGCATATGACAGATACAGACAGTGACACAGATGGAGCAGAGGACCCTGCCCCGCAGACCTTACAATATTATGATAATAATAGCAGCACCTGGAAGACAAAGGTGGACAGGAACAAAAGTCAGAAATGATGGGAGGGAGATTTCATTGGCATATCCAAAGCATATAAAAAGCCAGCAGAACACAGCCCACCATACTACACCTTTAACAAAATATCACTTCTTTGTAGACTGACCTTTTATTGGGTCATAAATCAAATGCCCACCAAGCTCAACATATAACAACAGTGCTTTTGATCCATTGGGACAATATTTCTGGCATACACCTATATTACGATTTATTAGTTAACACTGCAAATATGAATTGTAAAAACTATAAAATACAGTTTACTGGCATTAGTGAAATCTGTGTCACAGATGAAGGATATGCACTCAGGAAATGGAGTGAGAATGACTCCTTTATCCATTTAATGTCAGCAAATTAAAAGTATTATAGCCACTGAATTTAAATGACAGGCAAGTGCCCAGATGTTTAAAATTAGATGCCTACAGTGGCATCCCATATATGTCCCTTACTGCGTGTCACTTCTAAGCACTCTCAATGCTATAAAACGTTCTCTCCACTACAAAATTACTCTTTCTGAAATTTCATCCTCCATCCCATCCTTTCCCCCAGTGGTTTGTATACACATGTAATTCTTTGAATACAAAGACATTCACCAAATGTATTTTCATAGACATCCACCAGGCGGAGCTCTTGCCACCTTCTCACAAGTTTTCCAGACTCTTCTTTGTTAGGACAAAAAAAACTATCCTTGAAAATATTTGACTTAATATTTTATAAAGCAGTGTGTATAATAAACAATTGACACATCTCTCCCTCCATAAAATACAGTTTTTACCTTATCCCTTTTCGAATCTCGGAACTGCTGATCTTTGTCAACCTTACTGTCCAAATACATTTACCCCAGGACCATCTGCACACAATAGCTCTGTAGTGGCGTTCTTCCAGTGACAACCATGGACTATGTCTGGATACATTTTGTAGTCTACAGTGAGCACAACTGGTACTGGACAATTGTTCTTACCTCCTAGATTGTAAGCTCTTCGGGGCAGGGTCTTCTCCTCCTGTGTCATTTGCCAACCCTATTTTAATGTACAGCGCTGTGTAATATGTTGGCACTATATAAATCCTGTTTATTAATATTAATAATAACAGTAATAATAATAATAATAATAATATTTATGGGATCCTGGAACTTTTTTCCAAAAACACTAAAAACTTATTGTGCAGTTTCATTTTTTCCACTAGATGGCAAAATTGCAACACTTCAAAACTTTACAAGCTAAAAGTTCATTTCATTTTTCATAGTATGAAAATATTCACTGACCGAACTACAGTCAACATAAAAAAAGATTCATTTGATGTAGCCCCTCAATTGAACAAACATTTATCACTTGAGATCCTGCCAATTCCTATACCATGCCAAGCTTTTTGGCAGAAGTGGCAACTGGAAAACACCCATATAATTATATCGGGCAAGGGGTGCCTATAATGGTCAGATTATATTCATATATAACTCTCTTATAGAAGGAAAATGTAGAAAAAGTGTTAGCTGGAGCTGGACTTTAATTGGTTTCCTTTTAAAACTTTGCATACATCCAAGACTTCCCCGTCCAGGGTGACAATCTTACTGTTTTATATCACTACAGAATCATCATATTTGTCACAGGTAATAAAGCAATGTTACAGGGGGACACTTACACCAAAATTTGTCCTGCTAATCCCCTTAATTTACTAAACCATGTATATCCACTAAACACAGGAAAAAATGTAAAATATTGCAGCCTAGATATAATGGCTGAATTAGTTATCCTTTTTTTTTGTTAGGAACATTTTCCCAAGTACAGAAGCAATCTGTGCTCATCTCATTTAATAATTCTTTCTATGACTGAAGGCGATAGACTATCATGGGAGAACTCGAGTGGCCCAGCAAACCTGGAATGGATTTCTTAAAAATCATTTACTATTATTTGGTAAATGCTTTCATCTCTGGACCAGATGCAATACAGGTTTGCTGGATCACCCCGGTTGTCCTATGGTGGTCTTTCTTCTCCAGTCTTGGAAAGCTGTGTGTTTGGCTCAGTGTTATTAGCCTATCCAGGTCTCACAGTACAGAACTGCTATGGTATGGAGGGGACACGAGGGTGACAACACTGCTCCTGTTTTGATATAATGTGACGAGGGAGCGTTGCCGCCCTAGGCCAGGATATGTCAGTGGCTGGTAAATAAAAAAAGGAAAATAAATGTTGTAATTACATATAAACTGCAATATATATATTTGTGTTCTTGGGATTAGATGTGAATAATTTAAGCAAACTTTCACATAGTTGCAGCGTCTCCTGCGTTATATTAGCTCTTGGTTTCACTTGTCTCCTAGAATGGCTCTTTAATTGGTGAATCAGAGAATTTTATTCTGCATTATGTAATCCTGGAGATCCGCCTTGAATTTGGAATATAAGGATGGGAAATAATTCCGTCCGTCTTGTTCTGCGATTCATTTCTGCTCTTTTGTTCATTTCAGCGCCGGGTTATAAGCCAGGCTGAATTCTATTGTCCTGCGGCTCGGCTTCCTTTGCCAGGAACCGCAGAGATTTTTGTGCAATGCGGGAAGAGTCTGATATGTTGGCCCTGATTGATCTGCTCATCAAGCTATCCTAATACATGAGATGGACGGCAAATTTACCGGCTGCCAAAAACCCAAACCCACAACACAAAGTCAGCGCTGAAGTATGGCCTGGCTAAGCCGTCTATCCATTCTGAAGCAGGCGGTAATGGGATAACAGGCGTTGTTATCTGGATGGGAGGATGAAAGGAAGGGCAGGGAGATCACCACAGCTTAAAAGGGAGCTCTGTAGATATACAGAACAAAATAGTTTTAAATCTGATTTATCTACTAAAATATTTGTAAATTCTGCCACTATGGTGATTTTATTACTAATGACGTAGCACGGCACCGAAAGCGTCTTATCTGTGTCACCCTAACCTAAAGTCCAACTGTGGCCTCAGTATTTATTACGGTAATGCATACAGTGTATATTTTAATAAATAAAATAAATATGATCTCATTTCTGTGTAGTTTTCTAAACTATGTGCTGTAGCAAGGGTTACAATATTGTGTGCTAGGAGCTTGGGTCCCCGCAGTCCGACATTCCCCCACGGCTCTAATATCAGCCCTGCTCACAGGTCATCAGCAACCTGACAACATAAAAGAATTGCTTCTCTAGAGAAACCCTGCCACCTTGCCCACATTAGTTGCTAACAACATGAAAATGGCTGCATTTACATAAACCCAACTATCCAAATACCACCCAAAGTAGTTACAGGTCAAATGCAAACCCTGCAATGGAAAAACATTGGCCATGGGTAATGCCTTCAACATTTATACAAGAGAATGTGAAAAAATAATTCTTTCTCAGCGGTTTCTTTTCTTTGTCACACCTTGCCACCCTCTTATCTGCTCGCATAGCAGCACTGGTTCTTTGCATTTGCAGATTTGACAATGGTTGGTAATGAGCAGTACCAAACTCTATTCCCTATCCATTCTCTATGGGATTGCCATGGGTAGAGGTCCATGTACCCCAATGCAGCAGTTCACTGGTGTGATGAAGTGGTTACCGCATTGCAACCTCACTGCCAGTCTGAACACAGCCATTTTAGTTGACAACAGAACAAGTTTACTCTTTGGAAGGTTTAGCCCTCCATTGAACCTGCAGAAAAAACAATTTTCAGCTTCCTGGAGCATAGCGTACTCCTGATGTGGGCCTGGGAGCTGCAAACTAAACCGTAGGAAACACATTTGCATCCAGTTGTAGCCATATTGCATTTTTTCCAAAACCAACTTACTGCTATCTAAAACTGCACTGCATCCTTGCTCAGCCACATGTAAAAAATCCTTCCCAACTTCTCCCATTCACTCACTGGGCCTGATTTATTAAAGCTCTTCGGGGCTGGAGAGGATTCACTTCCTTCAGTAAACCCATGTGATCCAGCAAACCTGGAATTGAATTCTTAAGTCATTTGCTATTTGTTAGCAAATGTTTTCAATCCTGGACCAGATTCTTTCAAGGTTTTTCTGGATCACTTAGGTTCACCGATGAAAGTGTATCCTCTCCAGCCTTGGAGAGCTTTAATAAATAAGGCACAATGTTGGGACTGGATTTGAGATTGCAGCAGAATACTACAGTTTAGTGTGGGTCTGAGATGGCATTTTACTTAATCCAAAATATCAGAAATTGGCTTTTGAAACAATTTAGGGTGCAGGAGAATGGTAAACTACAGCACCTGTATAGTCTCCAGGGATGGCATGAATTTCACATGACTGCAAGTTCATCTAAACCCAATTCCTAAAATATTACATCAGTAATGTTTCATCTAGTGACAACTATCTCCCAATTGCGCTACCCTGTTGTCGCCATGCTACATGCTTGGTGGAGGCTACAAGTGGCTGCATGGTACATTGTTCTAACATTTGCTTCTTTTGTCATCAGGGGGGTGGCTAGAATTTACCATACCCCCTAGCAAAACTTTGGATGGAAAAGTGCTCAAAATCCAAAAAGACGCTCAGGCTGCTGCAACCTTCTGATTACCATTCCCTCTTTCCCATTCCTTGACATCCCCGTGTACCCTGCAATGATAGTTATAGGACACTACCACACATTTGGTACACTAAACACACAGCTACCCCCATGCTGGGAATCATAGTTGGGGTAAAGAGAGGTGGCAGGGGTGCATGCTGCAATAATCTGGCAACAAATGCCAGCTCCTCCATGACTCCAGGGTTGGCACAGGGGTGAACTTTGTTGTCTCTATCAAGAAGATGATCCGAAACAATGACATGTAACTGCTTGAAGACAGGAATTGTTTAAAAAGGCTGCAAGAGATCAGCAGCATTAAGATGAAAAAGATTATAAAAAAGATTTTCCCAAAAACAAAACAAATGCTTTAGAACTATGGGCCATGGCTTACTAAAGATCTCCAAGACTGGAGATACCCTTTCATCAGTGAGGCTGCGCGATCCAGCAAACCTGGAATGAATCTGGTCTAGGACTGAAAACAATTGCTAACAAATAGCAAATGGCTTTTAAGAAATCCATTCCAGGTTTTCTGGATCACCCAGTTTTACTTATGAAAGTGTATCCTTTCCAGCCTTGGAGGGTCTTAATAAATCAGGCCCTAAATGTCAATGTTTACAACATTTACATTACAAACAGACTGTTATTTAAATACACTGCACACCCACAATGAAGAGAACCCGTATCAGCAATTCTGCAGGGAACTCACTAAGTGCCTTGTTAGCATGTAATGGCATTTACTTTACTTCTTGTTTAAGAGAGTCAGCAGGGATGATTTTCCTTCTCATGAACGGTGTCATTTTAATTATACGAATAATAAAAGTACATTACATTTTAAAATATCAAATAGTTGAAAGAAGCAATTCAGCATTAAAATCTGTTACCTGCTGTAATTCATCGCTTCTAATTTATTTAATGGAATAAGCCAGAACTAGAGTTCAGTGATTTACGATGCCGGGGATAAGAATGTAGAATATAAAATAACAGTTTTGCAAGATTTAACAAGTTGTGAAAGGAGTTTCCCCTTGAGAACTGATGAGAATCCTGAAACATTTCACAGCCCGATTGTTATTCTGCAGCTTCGAAAGGCAGCAGAGGTTTTAGGAACAAGTTTTGTAGAAGTGAAAAACTAAGGTCTAATCATGGAGTGGAACAAAGCTTCTTATAATAATCATGGGATAAATGAACAATAACCCCCCCCCGACCTCATCCAAGCCCCCCATACCCTACACAAATGCACACTTACCTCTGATGGCCATGGTTCTGCTGTTTGTTTACATCCAGTGCTGTGGGTCTTTAATGTCTTGGCATTGTAGAAGTGCTAAATTAACTTCAGAAACTATTTATCCTTTTATCCTTTTTCCCCCACTAACTAATCTAAGCCCCCCAAATTCTTCACAAATGCATACTTACCTCTGCTGACCATGGTTCTGCTGTTTGTTTTACATCCATGCATCTTTATTGTCTTGGCTGTGCAGTAATGACCCCAGGACATCCATTTATCCATTTTACCCCCTGGCATGGATGAGACTCTGCTGTTTCTTTATATCCAGAGCTCCACCTCTTTATTGTCCTGGCTGCACAATGCCTCATGAACTTCCTATTCATCCCCTTTGTCCCCTGACCTAATCTAAGCTCCCCATCCCCTCCACTCATGCTTACCATGGCCATGACTTTGATGTTTGTTTACATGCAGAGTTGTCAATCTTTGTTGTCTTGGCTCTGCAGTAGCGCCAAATAGACTTAAGTTTATCTTTTTTGCCCCTTGACCTATTTTATGCTCCACTCCTTAATAAATATATACTTACCTATGATGGCCATGGCTGAGGCTCTGCTGTGTGTTTACATCCAGAGCTGAACCTCTTAACTGTCTTGGCTGAGCAGTAGTGCCCCATTGATTTATATTTACCCATTTTGCCCCTGGCACATTCTAAGCCCTTCCTCTACAATTGCTTGGGGCTCTGCTGTGTGTTTATATCCAGCACTGTACATCTTTACTGTTTGGCTACACAGTACTGCTGCATAGACTTCTCTTTATCCTTGTGGCCCCTGACCTAAACAAAGCTCCTACATCCCTTCCAAAAATGCCTACTTACCTTTGATGACCATGGCTCTGCTGTTTGTTTAGATCCATTGACTTTTTTAACTGAGAGTGTCTGGTCTTGAGACATGGCCGTATAATACCACATACCACTTTGTTTTATCCATATTTAATGCTACCTAGTCTGTTTAATAAATCTTCTTGGCATCAGTGGGAGGTAATGAAGGTGGTGGTACCATCTAAAGGAAGTGCTGTAATCATGTGTATAAAAAGTTATACATGGAAGAAAGGGAAAGCGAGACTCTTGCAATCCCTCAATAAATATCAAGGGATATATTTCGAGAGTTATAGGTTATATTCCAACCCTACATTTCAAAAATATGAATAGACAAAACCTAAATCAAGTGTTCTGGATGGGTTTAAGATAATAGAGGTGAAGTGTATTAAATTCCACACAATTTTAATTGGTTGGTAACAGCAAAAACATTTAGGGTTATGCTATAACAAAATTTCTGTTGCATAAATTGGGTTTAAATGAGTCCACACATAAAGTAAAAGGGCTTGTTGCCTGACACATTCCACCTGTATGAGGCATGCATTCCCATGGACTGCCAATATGAAGTAGCCTGTATGATTTGGTCCTTTACATCAGTGGTCTCCAATCTTTTGGATGTCACGGACCACTAAATTTACCAACTTCGGACCGCGCATGCACGGGGAGCCGTGTGTCATTCAAAAGGAAAGAAACTTCCCCCAGAGTGACATCATGATGCCAGAACCCACCCACCGTCCAGACAAACAACCGACCCACCGCCCTGAGCCTGCGATGCATACGGACAACATGGTCTGTGGCTCTGGCCACTGGGCCCTTCTCCTGACCCCGGTGGGGGTGCACCAGCCAGAGCCGCAGTCCACCAAATTTTTTCAAATTTTCTTGGATCATAGGTTGGGGACGGCTGCTTTACATAATATATGATGTTTGATATTTATTAAAATAGACATACTCTTTATTGAGGATCTCTTTGTATTAATTGGATGTCCACACAATCCATGTATAATGTGTCTCTTTGTGTAACCTCCCCTGAAGAAGCCTCATATAAGCAAAATGAATCAGAAGAGGAGACCTTTTACTTTGTTATGTATGGACTTGTATAAACCCATTTATACAATGGAAAATTTGTTAAACCATAACCTTGAATGTTTTTGCTGCTGGTATATAAAGTCAAGTCAAAAGGGTTTTTATTGGTGTCTGTGTCGCTGCTGGGAAGATTTGACCTAGTGACCACTATATTTGGGACTAAAAGTGAGGGGATATCCAAAATTTGTTACCAAAACTGGAATAAAGAGGAATAATTTTAATTGGGAAACTTATTGCAATGATAACTGCTTAAGTTAAGATAACCCCTTTTTAAAGACATTTCTTCCAGTGTCCTTTTATGTCTTTGAATGGTGGGAAGAGATTTGGCTTTTACATTTACAAGTTCTATTCTTTGCTTGGACTCCATGCTGTTTAGTCCTTCCCTAATTTCTACTGAAAAGTGCTGCAAACACACAGCAAGCTGTAAAAGGTACCGCATAACCCTCCAGTTGTAGATTCACGTGAAATACATTTACAAGGCACCTGTTGGTTAGATTCAGCGTGACATGCTTAAAATGTTCCAAATGCAGCTCACAAGTTGACTAATTTTAGTTCCTCAGCCCACATTCAGCCTCCCAAAAAACCTCTGCATTATAAAATATTTTCTTCTGGTTAGAACAACAATTTAAAACATTTGAAAGAAAACAAAGTACAGGACTTTTCCCCCAGGTAGCATTTTCATGATTTGCGTCTTTCTTCAAATATTACATGAAAGTGTTGTTCCTCAAGACAAATAATGATTTGTGTTCTGAATATTTCAGAAATGATTGGAAGGACAGAACATTGTACATGTGTAATGTTTTGGAACTTTTTACTGCTCACTTACCAATCACAAACTTAATTGGAGCGGTCAGTTGAGCCCAAAATTGGCAGCCGATCTGTGTACTATGCCTTAAGGACAAAAGCAGGCTTCCAATTCTACTCAATATAACTCCAGAATGTTAAAATGTATTTAAAGCCAAAAATGTTTCTTTAATTTTGGGCAGAGTCTTTTTTTGGCCATCTGTGTCTCATTTGGAATATTTCTCATCTGTACATATTCTGTACTCAAAAGAGGAAATTAGAATCAATCTCCACAAAATGAAGAAAATTACCAGATCATATGTCCATGTGGAAAGATTTCTCTTATGTTCCTAGTACAGTGATACCTCAACATTTTGGATTTTCCTGAACAAAGAGGATATAAATGTTCCCAATACAATAATTAGCTTGGGCCATATGATATTTCAAATTTTAAAATTTAAAAAAAGGCAGAAATAATTTCGTGCAGTGATCTATGTACTCATCATAAAACTACAAAATAACTTTAGGTCCCACTGGTACTGCTCTGACCCAGGAACCCCAGAAAACCTCTAAGGTTGTCCTGCGATATCTGGTACCAAGATGGTGAAGGCGGATCTTGAAGCCACACAACCTCTCCAGGTGGATAGGGTCAACATAAGCACACTGATTGATCAGTAGCTACGTTGACCCAATTCTTTTATGGCTAGAATTAAGTTTTTTAGCAATTGGTGCAACTGAACCTGTGCAATTGTATTAGATGGGCTAACTTCCACCCCAATGTCTACCACTAAGCTTAAGGTGCCCATGACACAGTTGCTGGTTCACCGATTGTCCCTCTATGGACCACAGAAAAGAATAAAGAGAGAAGTAGTAGAAGGGAGTTTGAGGCAAACAGTTTTTTTTATAGATATGACATGATAATAAATAGGTTTCTCCTAAATACTGTACATAATTAAAGCTTACAAGGAGGAAGGATGAAGTATACATCATACAGTAAGATTGGTCCAAGGTTCAAACATGTTTCACATATCCCCTGAGAAAGCCTAACTGGCTAAACGTGTTGGAGCATAAGACCCATCTTACTGTATGATTTATACTTTCTTCCTCCTTGGAACCTATTAACATCTACAGTATTTGGTAGAAACCTATTTAGTATCACGTCACATCTACCCCATTGAAATGGATGGGGTCAGGATCGCACTTGTGTGTAAGTATTGTATGTATGTATATATTGTATTGTATGTATTTTTCAGTTGTTTGATTCTCTATAAAGTTTTGTAACAATATTTATATAAAACTTTTTGTCACAAAACCCATACTATGACTTCTATCTTTATTATTTTCTATTTACCACAGAGGGATTTGCATATATTTACAATTTCAGAAAGAAATAACTATTAATGTATACCCTTCAAAATCCTTCTGTGGACTACTTTTGCTAACCACTGCTTTCCAGAAACACCCCAAAGACATGCCATTTGAAGATGCTGTGACCAAAGTTATTTGGATCCCCCACACCACTTTCATGTACTGACATTCCAATATGTCCCACCCCTTGGCAGACTGGTGTTGCAATGGGATATTCAGTATTGTTCACATCCCTTCTCCGTGGTTTTAGTGGTTTGGCTGATCTGTGTATATCTTTTACAGAAGACCAAATCTGGGCATACTAGTTTTTTCAGAATTTTCTTCTCATACAGTATGTAGTCCAATAAAGATTAGCATAACCTAGCATGCATCTGGTTTCCAGTTCTGTGCCTCTAATTTGGAAAAAAGATTCAGTCCTAAAACCTAAAAACAAAATAGAAAAAAATTCAATATGTTCAATGTAATATAAAATCAATATATTGATTTTGTTGGCTTTGAGAAAACTCCATTTCTTGGAAAGCCTGAATGGCTACATTGCCATTCCCATGAAAGAAATTGATGAACACAAAGATAATGCTGAAGTCTCCCAAGGCTAATCTGTGAGCAACATGATATCTCTGTATCAAAGTACTTTAAAAAAAGATTCTTTGAGATAGATGTTGAGAGTGGTGAATAATCCACCAAATTAATGAATTCATTTTTCAAATAATGGGTCCACTAGTGCTGGATATACAAAATCAATTATATTTCATTTTAAAAATTAACACTTAATCAAAGCAATTTATTCCTGGGTATTATTTTAGTTGTTCAAAATACAATTCACAAGGATTTGCAAGTATTTAATAACTCACTAAGGGGATTTTTAATTTAACTAAATGGCCTGCATTTATTCTGGATATAATGCCATCCTTTTTATCATTCTTGATGAAGGGTTTGTATAATAAGGAACTTGTTGGAATGAATAGAGATAAAGTTGGATTCAAGTTTCCTATCGGTTTAAATGACTTAATGGTGATTAACTATAATCCATCACGTTGTTCTGAATTCTGTTGGGTAAGGTGGAAATATTTGTGGATTTACAAGTGTCAGGAAGGATTAAAGAATGACTGAAAACACTCAGGGGCTGCTTAAACAAAAGTTAGTACTTATCTTTATTGGATGCGTACAATGGTCCAAAACAGAAACAGTTCTAGCAGCAAGATCACACGACCCGGTTTGCTCCAGGGAGGGCCCATTGTCATGTCAGCGTCAGCACTCAGTTCTATGATATCTGGAGTTAACTATTATACCCTGATTCCAACCAATCAGATTGTTACATGATCATTACTACTTCATTTTTGCCAAACCCCAGTAGGTTATGCCTAGTTTGAAGAAATCCTTGGATTCTTGGTTTGCTCTCCCATTGTTTCTAGGAAGTGGTAAGCATGTGATATCATATTTATTTTAAATAATTGAAAAAATTTATCATTGATTGAAAAAATATTTAATGTCTGTATTAACGCCCCTGGCGATATTCACAAGTGTGGCTCGGGGTGAAGCTTCTTTACAGAAAGTGTTAACCCCAAGCCACACTCGGGGAGGAGTTGAGGGTTTACCTGGTCCTCATGAGCACACGGTGTCCTTCAGTGATGCTGGTTCGGTATTTGTGTCCACTTGGTGATGCCCGACTGGCATTGGCGTTCCCTGGCCTCGCATCCCGGCATGTGAACGTTGGAGACGCGAGGCCAGGGGTTGCTGATGCTGGCTGGGTCATCCGTCGTGTGTGCGGGCGGCGCACATACATTAGGAGGCAGGACCAGCGGGAAATGTAAAATTTGAAGTATTTTTAAATATCAAGTGTACCGATTTGACATTTAAAAATACAAAATAATCATGCCGCCATTGAGGTTAATAACGTATGTGATTATGGGTCCCTATGTGTCCTGAGGAATCAGACTAGATCCGTGAAACGCGTCCTATAACATTATGGTACCAATTTGTTTTGCCTAATGTGAAAATCATGTCAAGATAATGATTTTAATTATTGTTTTATTGTCTGTTATGTCCAATAAAATATGTACATTTTAGAGATGTTTGTGATGTCTTTTCAGCATAGCATTTCAGTCTATTATTTTTTTTGCCAGTGTCTTTAATGTCATATTTAGGAATGTCTTTGTGGTCTGTCTTTCTACACATGTATATACTTGAATATAAACCAGGATACCTATTTTTAACTGAAAAAACAGGAAGAATACATAGACTCAAGTATAAACCCAGGACAAAAAAATGCATCCGTCACTGCTATTATTGAAAACTGTAAATCAACAGAAAATCCAATTAAAGTGAATAAATAAATCAATGGTTTATTATGCTTACAACTGATGTTTAAAAGAGAAATTCAAATCACAAAGGCTGTCTGTATTTCTTTTACCCCTATTTGACAGGTTAAAGTATTTTGTACTTTGAGTTAGTTATAATGGATCATTTTCCCCTAAATTATATTTTGTGCATTATTGTTGGCCACCATCAGATGGAGCTGTGTCCACATGTAAAGTTTGTAACAAACAACTTGCCTGACAGCTCTGGTCTGGTAAATTAAAGACAAATACAGTTCCAGGACCTACCACTAGATGTCACCCAAGTACAAGCCAACATTTTTTTCTAATGGCATTTTGTGGGCAAGAAATATCTTAGTTAATACATGGGCATGGACATCAATTTTTTTTCAACATTGTATTTGATCTGCTACATAGAGGCAGATGAAAGCCCTACTTTGTGATGTCTATATTCCAATGATGAGTGGAACCACCCTCAAATTGGCTTCATAGGTTGCTTTGGCCTGGAGCAGCACAACAAAGTGCTGTACAATAAAAATAATTCAAGAAAACAGATAAACACACAGTTCTTATGTATATTTTCTCTTGTTTACCTTTTGATTGATTTTCTAGCTAGCCATTCTTGCAATGTGTGCACATCTGCTAGGAAAACCAGCCTGCAGCTTATTTGGTGTTACTTTTTCCTCAGTTCTCTTCCCTTTGTACAAAGGTAATGCTGTGGATTCATTGCTCACTGAGCAGATTGAGAGAGGAAAGACAGCTCTGAGTAATATGCATAATACTTGATATGTAAATAGAATACTAAAACTGGTGCCAAGGAAATGTACTACATGCCATGGCTGTCCCTGTCCTGCACACGTCTTGCCAGAGCACTGGGAACCATGAACTGTGCTATGTATGGGTTCATGTGTAGAGAAGCTCAGGTGACTGGAGGTCTATTCAGTCTCCCTCCATAGAGAAAACCCATCATTATTATGTATACTGTCAGCAAGGTGCCTCTTGCTTGTCCTCCACAGCAATAAATGTAAATGAGTTCAGCTTACAGTAATTAAATAGACACATTGCAATTCTGTAAAGACAACCAAGTATTTTCTGTATTGGCTCAAAATATTCTTACCCATAAAAACAAAGAATCTAAAGAATGCATCTCATCTATGGATTCAATACGTCTTATCTAACAGTACCCATCTATAGATGATGATGTAAGCTCTTCATTGCTTCTTCTCATATGCCACTGAATCCAAATTCTGAATCCAAAATCCACTGCAACTTCTTTTACTTTTGTTTTAGCTTCCTTCATTTCATTCTGTCCCTACTGACTGCAATTATTGACCGCAGAAAATAATACAGCCATTAATTAAATGAGGATGTTGTATTTAGATGGATGGCCAAACAATTGACTTGTCTTTTAGCATGTATATATAGCCAAAACTTTCTTTTTAGGGGAAAGAATCAAAGCCCATCATTTACTTTTTACTCTGTGTGCCATTGGGTGGATTTATTTTTATTTTTGCAGAATTAACGTGAATTATGGAGAGAAACTCTACAAAGGTAATGAGCCTCTTAGATGCTGGAAGATGGGTCTTCTTTGGAAGATTGTCCTCTTTGGCCAGCATGGTTGGCTCAGTGGTTAGTACTCTCAGCTTTGCAACGCTAGGTCCCAGGTTTGATCCTCAGCCAGTATGTTCTACCTGTGTTTGTGTGGGTTTCCTCTGTACATTCAGATTTCCTCCCACATCCCCCCGAAAAAATTACATGCAGTTAGGCTAATTAGATTTTGAGCTGCTTTGAGGGATCATAAGAGGACCTATAAAATCCTAACAGAAGATCCAACCCTTCCCTACTCATTATTACATTTTAACATCTTCATATGTAATTCCCTTACCTTCTTTTACATTTCCAAGTTCTGTAAATATTTAGATTTGTGAATCACTAGAAGCCTAATGCGTTATACTGATGCCTGCAAAGTGGCTAATTATTGCCAGAAATATTCATTTTTTGCTAAAACAAAAGCAATTCAGCTACAGCTTGTGAACTGGGAACATAAGCAATTTAAAGCTGTTAAGCTATTATTATTATTGGAGTGTAATTTTGCTAAAATTTATCTGAAACATCACCCGTTCTCTGCGAAGAGATTAACAATGATTCTTACATTTTATTAACACGACATGGCTCATACCGAACAATTGCTTGCCATTAATTTTACACAGCTCACACTTCTTTTGTTGCCTGTGAAGACGAGATATTTCCTAATGTCTTTTATGTAAATTAATATCCTTAAACAAATGTTCTCATTGCTTTTCTGTTTCTTTTGTGTAAAATCAAGTGAATTTTTTTCCCAAGTCTAATGGAAAAAGGATTACTGAAGCTTATCGGAATTCTTCATGGTTTATGGTAAGGAGAGGTCGTGCAACATGGCGCATGTGTGTGCAAACATGGATAATGGTCGAAGTACCAATTTATATCAATGGAAGAGAAGCTCATAGATCTTAAAACTAAAACTACATCTAACGTACCCATGCTAAAAAATCCAATAGAATAAACAATAAAAACTGAAGCTGCAAAACCCAATGTAGTAATAGATCTCTTAAATGGATAACAAAATTAAGGGTGGAGATACAACATAATATACAAACCTAAACCAAGCAAAACATTATGTAATATGGGTAATATTAAACCTAAAGCAGGACTTACTTTACTTTTACAGAGCCCTCAATCCCTCCGAAATCAGATTCCATTCCATCCTGCTCTGGTTTTCCCCCACTTCCAAGCATGGAACCAGCAGTGCCGCTATCTTCTGGAGTCTTCTTCCAGGTTCTTCTTACATCACCCGATCTTGCACTATGCAGGTACGGGGTCGGGTTATGTTTCCTCCTGAAAACCAAAAAAAAAATCTGCGTGAGATTAGCACTTTTTTAACATTGTGATGAAATTGGGCATGTGCAGAATAAGCAGCCAAAATCCTCCTGGGATATGTGAGTCAGGAGGCTCTGGGATTCTCATTGAGTTTGTACTGCTGTGCCGGTAAAGATGGAGGGGGAGGTTATCTACCCATGTCTAAAATGTCTAGATATGTCATGAATGGTATGCACTCCCCAGACAGATTGGATGCTAGTAACATGGTGCATTTGTTAGCCGGTATCTCTGCCCATCCGGATCTTTAAGGCTTAAGCCATCGGGAAACAGATACCAGATGCCCCTAGTGAACAATTACCGTATTTTTTGGACTATAAGACGCACTTTTTCTTCCCCAAAACTGGGGGGAAAAGTGGGTGCGTCTTATACACCGAATACATGTTAAATATAACGGTAATTAAAAAAAATCATACTCACCCGATCCCGCGATCCTGTTCTTCTCCTCGCTCTCCTCCCGGCTGCAGCGCGTGTCCCCTCCTCCTCTGAGCGAGGAGAAGCCGACACGCATACCCCAGCGATCCCATAAGCAGGCTGATCCAGCCTGGTTACCGGATTGCGAGGGCACGTGTGTCGGCTTCTCCTCTCTCAGAGGAGGAGACGCGCTGCAGCCAGGAGGAGAGCCAGGAGAAGCCGACACCCGTGCCCCCGCGATCTCATAAGCAGGCTGGATCAGCCTGCTTACGGGATCGCGAGGGCACGGGTGCCGGCTTCTCCTGGCTCTCCTCCCGGCTGCAGCGCGTGTCCCCTCCTCCTCTGAGCGAGGAGAAGCCGGCACACGTGCCCTCGCGATCCGGTAAGCAGGCTGGATCAGCCTGCTTATGGGATCGCTGGGGTATGCATGTCGGCTTCTCCTCTCTCAGAGGAGGAGACGCGCTGCAGCCAGGAGGAGAGCCAGGAGAAGCCGACACACGTGCCCTCGCGATCCGGTAACCAGGCTGGATCAGCCTGCTTATGGGATCGCTGGGGTATGCGTGTCGGCTTCTCCTCGCTCAGAGGAGGAGGGGACACGCGCTGCAGCCGGGAGGAGAGCGAGGAGAAGAACAGGATCGCGGGATCGGGTGAGTATGATTTTTTGGCACAGGGTGATCAGAAGGGGATACATTGTGTCAATGTATCCCCTTCTAATCACTCTGTGTCAATGTATCCCCTTCTGATCACTCTGTGTCAGAGTGATTAGAAGGGGATACATTGACACAGAGTGATTTTTTAGTATTTTGTTCAGAATCTTTTTTTTCTAGGTTTTTCTCCTTCAAAATTGGGTGCGTCTTATAGGCCGGAGCGTCTTATAGTCCGAAAAATACGGTATCCATACCATCAACGTGGCACACATACCGTCAAAATTTTGTCATAGGAAGGGGGTCCCCTCAAGTCAGACAGAGAGAAGTAATGGTGCTGATCCAGGCTATACACTGGGCTCTGACTTTTATCAAAGTCAGTACCAAGCACCACCCCCTCTTAATGCTAGGTCACACCCTCTCAACTCAACAATCCAATCTCAGAAACTTCACTGACTACCAAGGAGAATCAAGAGACCTATTTCTCAGCAAATTTCATGTTAATAGGAGAGCTCTAGCTCTGACTCAAGAAAAGGAGAAAAGGGGAGGTTGGACTTCTGCAGAAAAAAACCCTTTTTGCAGTGATTCCACACAGACAGCCTGATTTTTATTATTGCTCTCCAAGATTAGAGAAGATGGACCATTATGGGAGAACCTAGGTGGAAACATGGCAAACTTGGAATGGATTTCATAAAATGATTTGCTATTAGTTGGCTAATGTTTTTAATTCTGGAACTGAACCATTCCAGTTTTGTTGGATCTCTCAGGTTCTCCCACGATAGTCCTTCTTCTTCAGTCTTTGAGAACTTTATTAAGTCGGGCCTAAATAGTACTTATCTACAATTTGATGGCAGGGGACTTTTCTATTCAGCGACTTTCTAGAAATACAAACTCTAAGTATTTGGATACCTTTTGTCTTGATTTCCTTGGAATGTCTTGAACTGGTTTAAAGTGAACATTCAATTGGGCTTTAACCATTAACTTGATATTACTTAATATTTATTAATTAGGTTTCAGTCTGATCCAACATTGGACATGTTTAATCAATAAATAACCCTGGTAGTTACAGCTTTGCAATAAGATGATATTGGAGACCAATATCTGTCTTTTTATATAAATGCTTTGCAAAGTTGGATAAATTACTTTTAAACCGTGTGGTAACTTATTCCTGTAATTCTACTGAATTTCGATGTCCCATTCTTCCTGTATGAAATAATAGGACTGAAAGGGGTGATAGAGGTCAACTGCTGTAAGGAATGGCAGTGTGCAATGTGTAGCAATGAAACATAAAATGCTAACTGCTGAAATAGGGTAGCGGAGCTGTATCATCAGTAAACATACAGATTTCCAGCGTGGATAAGTAACCATGCCTGTACTAAACTGAAATATATTCTTTAGCAACCAGATAACAGGGGGACATAGGAAGAAGGAAAGAGAAGGTCAACCCAGAAATAATTCAATAAACAAATGGGGGTTCAAATGTCATAAAAATCGTATTCTTTTTACTTTGATCGCCCAGAATTCGATTGCAATTTAGATAATGTTACTTTTATTACAATTCTCTGCTAAATTTAAACTTAATTGACATCTCAGTCAAATTAGTCTCATGGCTTTTATTTTTTAATATTAATTAATGTGTCCTGTTCTCCCAATAGAGGGGAAGCATTGCTCCGAAGGCTCTTTTGATCTGAAGATTTTATCCCCCCGTTGAGTAGAGAAAATTAGAGTTTATAAATGATTCTGCAGCGCCAGCCTGGGTAATGGAACTGTATGGCAGCCCTATGTGACCCCTACAGACTTGGGAAAGATCCACGGGGCAGAAATAAATGTCCCCGATGAGGAATGAGGCTTGGAGTAAGGGCGTATTGGAATATGGATGAATTAAATCTGGATCAAAGGGTAAGGGAAATGTAACACTTATCTCTATAATGGCCCCTTTATGATTCAGACAACAATCCTTTCTTGTGCTAATCATATATTATTTTGGTTATTTATTTACTTTTAACAAGTGTCTACTCAGATGTTTTATATAATATCCTATTTATGTAATATATAATAGATAACTTTTAAAGTTGACCTGAAAAGTCAAGATTTGCCATGTTCCAGGGCAGTGGTCGCCAACCCACGGACCACTAAATTTACCGGCTTCAGGCCACACATGCGCGGGAGCCGGGTGTCACTCAAAGGAAAAGAAACTTCCCCCATAGTGATGTCATGATGCCAGAACCTGCCTACTTCCCTGAGCCTGTGATCCGTACGGGGGATATGGTCTGCGGCTCTGCCGCTGCGCCACCCAGTGAGGTCCTTTCACCTGACCCCGCTGAGGTGCGCACCGGCCACAACCACGGACCACCAAAATTTTCTTGCGGACCACCGGTTGGTGACCTCTGTTCTAGGGAACCAGTCTAATCTACATTTGAAAGGAATTAACAAGATATGAATTGATTCATGTCACCAGTTGATAAAAGTTGATACAATGTATGAACTATATGGAATGTTGGTGTATTAAAGCGGGAAAAAAAAGCCACTGACAGCTTTACTTTACAGCTGGAAATCAGTCAATACCTCTGCAATCCTGGTCCAATTTGTCCCGTACCATCCCATCTTCCTTCTTCTTCAGTGTTGTTTGAGTATCAACTTGGGATACAATTATAACTTAATAACAATAATTTTATGAATAATTATGTTAGAGTTATGTTTTATTATTAAGAAATTTATATATAGGTTGATTGTTGAATGAATCAATATTAGCATTATTAACCATTAAAATTTTAGGATTGTAGATTATAGTATGTAGATTGTAGATGTATAGTTTCCTGGTGATTATTGTTGCTGTATGGTGTATGATATGATTGGTGTTAACCAAACCTGACCAATTTCTTGTTTGCTGGATCACCCAGGTTTTCCAATTTTAGTCTACTTTCTCCAGGGTTGGAGAGCTTTAATAAATCAGTCTCAGTGTGTAGGCTTATAAATCAATGCACAAATACTATTAAGCTGGGAAGGAAATCAATATATACATGTTGAAAGAGAAGTAGAGTAGTGGGGAGTGGGGATATGTAGAATTCTGTAGTCCACCAGGCAGGGCTTGGGAATTCACTGTAACAAAAGCATTGTGTTGTCGGCTTGCTACAGGACATTGGGAGCTGGGATGTAAGTTTTGTACCCCCAACATTGTTATGAGAATAAAATATGGGACATGAATGAGTATTAGAGAGATATACTAAAAGTTTTCATTTTTTATTATTCTAAGATTTATAGAAAAAAAAAGAAATATATGAATAGTAGCAGCTTGTATAGGATTTCTGTAAGCTTCATCAATGATTTTTCCATTCTACTCCAGGTGCACATTAACTGTGCATATCAAATAAGAATTTGCCCTAAAAACAAAAGATTTTGGCAGCTTCCTTTTAACCTCTTGTTTCTTTATTCTTTGGAGCACATTTTTTGCTCATTGTTCTTGGAACAGATTTCTCACACAATGTTTATATGTAAATTGGGATTACTGGGTTCTTTTTTTTATATCATTAGGGTCCTGACAAGTACCTGCCAATGAACCTAACTATCTGCAGGCCTTATCTCTACCCTGCAAATGCTGCATTATTTATCAAACCTGAAACAACAGCGCACCGATCCCTCGCAGCTTTCTGATGTGCAGATGAGACAAATGTTTGGCTGGAGGGTTTGTAGCAAACACTTTCTGTGGAGGTGGAGGGGATCTGTCTGCTGATATGTGGTGTCATGCTGAATGCTGAATGGTAAAATACAAAGTCTCTGGACATGTGGGGGTCACAGCTTTCCTTCATCAATGTGCAGTCAGTGAGACGTTGGCAGTTATCTTCAGCTATACATACAACTCTACATACAGTCCATGATTACACATACATACACTTTAGAGGGACATACTTTTTCCATTATAACACTGGACCCCCATTCCTTCCACTTGCAGGTCCAGGATTTTTATCACCATTTCTGTGCCATTGACACATGATCGTGTTCGGGGATATAAAGGAAGATGATTCCTGTTACTGCTCATTGAGACCTATTCATCTAGCTACAATTTTATCAATTAATATTGATTCCTCTATGTTAGTGCAAAACCTTTTTTTTTGCTTACTACAAAAACAAACCATTACATATTTTAATAAAGACCTTGTAAATTACTCTGGGAAAGTGATTGGATGGCTGTTTTTTTTTTGTATCGACAGCCATTGTCAGCACCCCTCATACAGAGTAGGCTAGCTGTCAACTTGACAGCAGAGTTTTGCTGATTATATCCCCTGACCTATCTCCCTCAGTCCTGGATAAGGTCTCATGCTGCCTGTCAGCCATCTCCTCATGAATGTCTGACCGATTCCTGAAACTCAACCTGGATAAAACAGAACTCATCATCATCCCCCCCTCAAATTCCAAATCCCCCCCTGACATATATCTAACTGTTAACAACACTGTTATTCGGCCCTCCCCTCAGGCACGTTGTCTTGGTGTCACCTTTGACTCGGCCCTCTCATTTACCCCCCATATTCAGAACATTTCCAGGTCCTGTCACTTTCACCTACGCAACATCTCCAAAATCCGCCCCTATCTGTCCCCTGAGACCACCAAACTCCTTGTACATGCTCTTATCATCTCCCGTCTGGACTACTGTAACATCCTTCTCGCTGGTATTCCACTAACCCGACTCTCACCTCTACAATCTATCATGAATGCTGCAGCCAGACTCATCCATCCTTCCCTCCGCTCCTCTTCCGCTGCATCTCTTTGTAGTTCTTTCCATTGGCTTCCATTTCACCTTAGAATCAAATTTAAGCTCCTGTGCTTTGCCTTCAAATCCCTCCACAGTTATTGTCCCACTTACATTTCTGACATGGTTAAAAATACTCCCCCTGCCGCTCTCTCCGCTCTTCCAATGACCTACTAATGACTTCCTCACTCATAACCTCATCACACGCACGGTTACAAGACTTCTCTAGAGCTGCCCCGACTCTCTGGAATGGTCTTCCTCGCCCTATTCGGCTTGCTCCTACTTTCTGCTCATTTAAAAGAGCGCTCAAAACCCATTTTTTCAAACTTGCCTACCCGTCTTCTTCTGTCAATTGAAACCACCACTACTTCCCACCACTACATATCTCCCATCCTATTGTGTGTGAAATTCCCTCACCTACTAGATTGTAAGCTCTTCGGGGCAGGGTCCTCTCCTCCTGTATCACTGTCTGTATTAGTCTGTCATTTGCAATCCCTATTTAATGTACAGCGCTGCGTAATATGTTGGCGCTATATAAATCCTGTTTAATAATAATAATAATAATAATAATATTGGAAAATCTACTTTCTCAATTGATTGCCAGGGCAGGGACAGCTGCATCCCCTACTACAGTTCCCAATATGGGGTTGTATATAGTATAGTATATGGTATAAGGGGGATAGTGATGTCAATGTTAGTGCCAGCATCATAAGGAGGGTCAAAGTTAATGTTAAGGTTTTGGGAGGCATAGTATTTGCAGAGGGGGTTAGTGATATAGGGGACAATTTATTGTCAGGATTACAAGGAGTAACAGGAATACAAGGGTACTATATCTACAAAGTTTAGATAAACAATTACAACATCACAATGCAATAATATTTGCTTGCAGTCAATTGATGCCTTGAAACGTTCCAAAATTTTTACAATAACCTGACATATTTTCTTCCCTTCCAGTTGAATATCAGTTGCTAATGATCACAGTGGAGGTGCATATATGCCCCTAATAACCATCAGGATGGGCATAGCTGCCAATATATAACTCATTGAACCGTGATAAGTGGGACCCTCAAACACAGTAGTGATTTCAACGTTCATTGCACCAATTTCTCAACTTCACCAACACCAGTACCAAATAAAATGGGGTGGGGATAAGTTACATCCTTTGTATTTTGTATGTATTTTCTAGCAACAATTTTTGTCCCTAAATATTGGGTGCTCACTGGCCAAAAGTATAGGTTGGCTTTGAATGTAAAGTAAAGAGTTATCTTATAGAAAGGGGTGGGCAACAATTACAGGGGAAGGTAATGTGTGAGATATCAGAAGGGCTAATGTTGGTGTTACATAGAACCAAAGGAGGGAGTTCAAAATGTCCCCCCACATAAGGGCCCCTCCTCAGCCAACAGCCAGTTGGTCAAGGGGCCTCCAAGTCAGTTCTGCCCAATGTTGGCTACGTCCACCACCGAAGGAAACATTAGGGGTACAGGGGGAGTAATTGCTGGTGTTACAGAGAAGGTACATGAGGTAGAGGGTTGCATATGGAACTAGTGATAGGGTTGCAGGGGGCTTCATGTTGTGTGGACAAGGTGAAAGTTATCAAGAGGATTGGCCTGAGAGTTTAGGTTCCATACTTCTGAAACACAGACCTGAAAAAGCATGTACAGCTTTGAGTGTCAGAATTCTTTATTTTTAACCAAGCTTGAGCATGACAAGCAGGAAAATATTTATAAGAAAATATAAATTATCAGAAAGGGTTACTGATATCTCTCTATGTTTTACAAGTTTTTGAAACTATCACAACTTTTGAACAATATTATTTTAATGTTTTACAATTATTATAAATGTTTACAAATTATTCTTTTAGATTCATTTTTCCTAATTTCTTGAAAAAATAGTACTGACTGGTAGAGACTTTTCAGTTCAGATCAGTGGCAGTGACAAGTGCGGTTGCTGGGGCCAGAGTGACAGCTGGCCTATTACTTGTATTGCTGTTGTATTGTTTGCCTTCATGCTGGATGATATCGTCTTTACAACCTCAAAGTTAAAGCATTTAATGAAAACAAAAATGCATAGGCAGAGGTTACAGGCAGTCAAACTTTGCTGTGCCCCCCTTTCTTTCGAGCCAAGGTTTGTCCAAGGGTTCTATCTCTTTATCTCATTATCTTTTTTAATCATTTGGCCATGTGGCATTTACTGACGGTTACATCTGCTTATTTGTTTTTCCCAATGCTTTGCTTAGTCTGCATTGCCTTTTGGCAGGCTTATTTTAAGCTGCTTTCATGAGTATAATTGCCTAGAAAATATTTACAAGGAGCCATGTTAACTATTTCATTGTTCTTGTCTTTGTTATAATATCCAGCTCTCCTACATTTATGGGATTCTATACAGCTGTAGCAAGTCATATTTCTCATCAGTTCAGCATGGCCAGTCTCTTGTGGCTTCCATGTTACTTAGGCACCAGTTGCAGAAATTAGGGAGCGGACCTGGGGGTTGAATGAGACCACAATGGACAATAAATAAACACTTTCTTGTCTAATGGTCATTATTAAGAAATACTTCCTGGAAAACAATACTGTAGAGGTGTCCAAGGATCAATGTGAACAGCTCACAAGAGTGTAATTGTAGGGAACTAATAGCACAAAAAGACAAAGTGAACTTCTGAATAATATAACCAGAGTCTGAAATTAAAGCATAAAAAAGATCTTGTTTTCTGGAGCTGCGTTCAAAGGATAACCATTTAGGGAAGTAATAGGAAAGACAAGTAATTACACAGCAATTTCATAAATCCGGGAATGAGTATGGGTGAATGTAAACACGATAATCACTATATGTTTGTAACTATTCTAATTGATCATAGGGGTCTTTTGTGGTCTATTGTGGTTTTTGGGTACCAGAATTTTACCTATTTGCTTTTTGCAATCTTCTTTACAGTTGAGCTAACACTGAAAGAGTGAAAAGCAGCACAGTCAGTTGTACTGCGGTGCTTATGTGTAAACATGGGACATTTGGATAGGAGCTGTAAATGTTATTTGAGTGCTGTCAAGAAAATGAATATCTTGATGACCAGTATGCACTGGCTATGCCTAACTTGGCAGTGACCTTTCTTGTCCATGGATTAATAATAAAAAAATACTGTAAGGGTTAATGTGGGATAACAAGTGGCATAGTCAAGGATTACAAATATGTGCTGGTACCCCCTGGCAGACATTAAAAGGGGCCGTGACCACCCAACACATAAGAATGTGTGAGGCTGGGGAACCACCAGTTGCTCCACAACCTGCTTCATCCAATCTTCCGTGGCCACCTCAATATCGTTGAAGTTTGGTACTATTTTTGGTGACTTTTGTCTTACATAGGATGCCAATATCCCCCTCAAGATGAGGCAGATCACTTACTATGCATTGTGTAGCCAGTTTCTAAAGCATAATCATGTGGTATGGAATACACCTATTTGGACTAAGTCAAGCTTGGCTGGTTCTATGAGACAGATATGGACCAAGATAGCTCATATTTGACTTTCAGTCTCAATTCCCAGGTGTGCTGCCAGACTGGCTTGGCAAATACTGACATATGCCTCCCTACATCACATTCCAGAGGACCGTATTATATGTGACTATTAGCAATCATGTATCCCACAATCTCCTTAGGATCCTGTTTATCCTTTGAATTAAAAAAGAATAGTCTTATTCAAGGCTGATGCTTACGGTTTTTGCTCTGCAATCCGAGCAAGATGGAGCACCTCTTGGGACTAGCAATTGGTTGCAACCAATTATACATAATATGAAACAAATCAAAGATCCAGGACCTTGCAAACTCAACCAGCCATAGTGACCCCAAGCTTAGCTAGGATTTCTCTTTTGAGCATAGCATACTTCTAGAATCCTAAGGTTGCAAGTCAAAGAAGGACTTTTGGGGCTCATCCCTATTAAAAGGGATGCCAGCACATCCACCCACTGTTTTTTAGGCTGAGGTGGGCTTAATTTTTTTTCCGCAGACAACACCATTTAACTGTGGTCAAGCTGTTTGTCCCTTTGGGAGGTCTGGTGGGCTTCAGTCAGCTTTTTGCTTTTATTGGGCAGTTATGCAGTGGGATCTTGAATATTAGTCCTCTGTAGTGTAACATCCCACTGTTGCTGGTTATTGTTTCTCATTAGCTGTTTTACAAAAATCTCCTTTATTTTCAACAAAAGCCGCCTGTTTTTTTGTCTCTGCCCATATATAAACACCAAGTTCCATGGGGGACAGGCTCAACTAGTAGCGGCAGCAGTGGATCAGGTAGAAAACAGAGTCACCTAGGAAAAGCTCAATAAGGTTTTTCTGTACTTCCTATTTAGCAAAAAAAGTAAAGTACAATGCCAGCCCAAAGCATAAAAGAAATGCTTGTGTAATACATTACCCAAACAGGATTAACCCATAATGGATTTCCTAAAACAAACAAGCAGCTCTTGTACCTTCTAGTGTTCCATCAGCAGTCAGCCTTTTCACCCAGCAGCAGAAGGAGAAAGTACTGAGCATCAGTCATCTCACATATAAAAATCACTATCTATGTACAGATTACACTAAATAATGAGTTCAGGCTACTAAGTGAGATATGGAATTGGGAATGGGAGCTTTATCCGACTCAATGCCTCTGAGCTGCTCGGCTGAGAACCAGAACTTCAGACAGAGAACAAAAACTTGTTACTTCTGGGACCTCTCACCATGTGTAGATTAGAAACAAAGGTACACATATACACCATTCACAACCAGTGTGTCACAATGCTAACAAACTTTGGGAGAAACATATCACTACTTCACAATGCATTTGTTTCTTCTGTATGTGCTAGATTCTTTACTGTTACTGTTCTCCTACTTCTGTCACATGTAAAGAATGTTATATTCATATTTCTGATATGGTATGTTTATATGCAATTATATTGTAACCATGTCACAGGTTTCTGCATGCTTTTTATGCTATTGCCTAAATGTAAAAAATTAAAAAAGGGAGCATCAGGATCTTTCTGGATGTGCATTTTGTTTCCTACATTTGCTTAAAATTATAATAATATATAAATATAGCATCACTTGCATTTTTTAATTGTCGTTAGATATTTATTGATTTCTGGGATTTCACTGGTTGGGAGATGGAGTAGAGTTGGGAAGGTTTGGAACCTCTGATAATGTTTGCTATTTGTGGTTTCCTGGTGGTGATACAGGGGGTGCAGAGTGTTTGGATGATGGGGATCCAGGGGGTGCAGAGTGTTTGGGTGGTGGTGATACAGGGGGTGCAGAATGTTCAGATGGTGGGGATACAGGGGGTGCAGAGTGTTCGGATGATGGGGATGCAGGGGGTGCAGAGTGTTTGATTGGTGGTGATACAGGGGGTGCAGAGTGTTTGGATGATGGGGATCCAGGGGGTGCAGAGTGTTTGGGTGGTGGTGATACAGGGGGTGCAGAGTGGTCAGGTGGTGGGGATACAGGGGATGCAGAGTGTTTGGGTAGTGCTGATACAGGGGGTGCAGAGTGTTTGGGTGGTGGTGATACAGGGGGTGCAGAGTGGTCAGGTGGTGGTGATACAGGGGGTGCAGAGTGGTCAGGTGGTGGGGATACAGGGGATGCAGAGTGTTTGGGTAGTGCTGATACAGGAGGTGCAGAGTGTTTTGGTGGTGGGAATACAGGGGGTGCAGAGTGTTTCAGCAGTGAAAAAAATATAAGGGTGCAGCTGATCAATGTTCTTCATTGGCCACTTTGCACATAGATCCTTCATGGCTAGGTTCTTCCAACTAATATCCAAGTTTTTTTACTCCCTGAATCTGTGGATTGGCACATCTGGTTGTTCAGCTGGTTACCGTCTTGTTAATCTGGTATTTAAATGCATGTTAAATAATGGGGCAAGGAGAAGGAAAAGAATAGCATATGCAGGTAAATGTTTTAAAATTTAGCCACACCTACAACACCCCTACGCTGCACCCTGTCTGTAAAAATGTGTGTCCAGAATCTTTTGGCATCTGCAAATTAGAAATGAGATTGCTACTCATTTCTAATTTGCAATAGACTGGCTTCCATCCCAGAACTCTGTAGGACACAGTTGCCTTCATTTTAGAATGGCCCACAAAACGCGACCTATGGTATGGGGTAACCATGCAGAGTATGATAGAGAGCAGACAGGGATGTCCACTCTGTTTCAGGGCCAAAGACTTGGAAAGTATAGACAGATACCTACAATCCAAACATTAGAGGTGTCAGAGCTATTTATTTCTAGACCTGGTAGATGAGTCACACTTCTCGCAGGTTACTCCTAGTCCCAAGTCACTACTTCATCTTCCTCCCACTCCACTCTTTCCCTCCTCTCTATTCAATTTACAAGACTTTGCTGACAAACAAAAGATGGCATGACTTCTATTGACATAGATTTATCACCATTTGAATATGGACTAATCTGGTAACCACAGGAATGAACAATGTTATAACGTTGATGAAGAACTCTCTTGTACATTGGAAAAAATTAATTAATTCAAACTAAAGCTAATGGAAAACAGAAACAGATGCATGGCAGGTAAATGAGTCCTTTTAAAAGTAACTCTGACTACAAAGGGAGCAGAAATAACAAACTGTATAGATATAGAATGTTCACCACTTCGGCTTCCTAACTGCTGATGTCTGCAGAACTGGAGAAATACCAGGGCTATACTGGACTCCCTCTGCACTCAGTGTTCAGGTTTACTGTCACGTTAGCACTAATGTATCCTGTAGTGATGTAGTGGCTAGCAAGAGGAACCACAAGTGCTGGGTGGGGAACCAGGACATTTCTGGAATTGTCACATATGCAGAATATTCCGGCATCAGAATCTATTCAATTCTGCAGAGTGAGGCAGTAGAAGTAATTATCCCATGGCTTCATGGCAAGAGAGCTAGATTGGTACTTTTTGCTCCCCTATACCAGCTTTTGATGGAAGGTCATTGATGAGAACCGTAATTGTCCCAGAACATCCTCATGCAAAGCACTTTTATTTATTATAATGACAATATTACAGCCATGATAGCAGTACAAATGTCACCCCTATCGGCCATGGCACTCTAGTCCATTTGGGAAACTCAGCCCTTCTTAGCAAGGAAGTTTGTTTGTTGGGTCATTTCTAAAACTGTGTACTATACCATGGAATATCTAACATGAACTGTAGAAAGAAAATGTCTTGTAAAGGTTCTCATTTATCCAGGTCATGATATACAGTAGCTGTGGTAACATTTAACTAGACTAGA
Source organism: Pyxicephalus adspersus (assembly GCF_032062135.1). NCBI lineage: Eukaryota > Metazoa > Chordata > Amphibia > Anura > Pyxicephalidae > Pyxicephalus > Pyxicephalus adspersus. The sequence goes on from NC_092863.1 coordinate 86,035,756, forward strand.
TCAAGAGATCCCGGTGGCTGGCACCTTGCCAGCTGCTTGGTCACTTGGATCACATTGCTGAACATATCATAAAGAATATTTGTAAAACCTGTTCTATTTCCATGATCCAATCACTATGATGCCCAGTCCACTCCCAGGTTTGGTATCTTTGTCCATCTTGATTTGCTGGCTCAGGATGGTGTAACTCCCGGCCATGCACACGGGAGTAAATTTATTCTGGCACAAAGGAGTGCCGGGATTGTCCATTCTAAAGAAATTGGTGGTAAAATGTCTCATCTTGTACAAAAGATTAAAGGGAATTATTTATAAGCAAATCACTTTGCAGATGTTTGCAATATTTGGCACAAATAATTACCTTACATATTCTGAATAATTTATAAATGACACGTTTGCTTAATTTGCACATAGTAAAAACAATCACTGAATCATTATGGAAGGGACATTAGATTGTGAGCCCTTTTGAGGGACAGCTAGTGACATGACTATGGGCTTTGTAAAGTGCTGCGTAATATGTCGGCGCTATATAAATACTGTGTAATATTAATAATGATCACTATGAGAATTATTTATAAAAATACTCCATGGGTCGTTTCTTCTGCAATGAAAATCTTTCCGGCTTGTCTTTTTTTCAGAACGGGTCAGTAATGATGTATTAAACATTTATCCATTACCGATTAGGTGACTGCTGCAACTCAGGAAAGGCGCTCCCTCCGGCCACTGATGTTATGCCTTGTCCTAACACGTAATCCTTGTTACTGCTGCTTTCAGCACTTTAGACGCAGGGAAGTCGATCGCTACAAATTTTTCTAGGCCTGTAATAGTGAGAGGTACATGAATTATTGATAGACGTTTTATGAAACAAGCAGCATTGCACAGTTTACTGAGCGCATTGCCCTGATCCCAATGCAAAACACGTCAATAAATGCATAGCTGGCCATGGTCCAGCTATGCATTAGAAGCAAATAAAACTAGGTCAGCAATGCGGAGTGTCATAATGTGAGAAGGGAATGTACGGCAGTGACCTAATGGTGGAAAAGGAGTTCAAGTAAAGGGCTGTTTACAATCACGTCTGCAATACACTCACTACTTCCATTAACACAAAGACATAAAAAATTAACATTTACTAACTACGGAGGTCTCTTTATGACAGGTGGATGTTTGTTTCTCATAGTTATAGTGACCCCATTAATGTAAAAATGAAGAATTGGATGTTTATCCCCCACATCCCATTTGTTTGTACTAGATGGAACTCTTACATGTTGTAGTTATGGCATAAGAAGAAAAAAAATGTATGTTTTATATATACGAGGGGGTGCTGAGCAGTTCCTGGCTCGCCTCCTTCCAGATGAAATAGAAATATGGGTGTGGGGGCATATGGCAGCCTAATATTTTAGTATGTAACTGTGCAAATATCAGGTCTTTGGGATTCTTAAAACTTTTTTTTCTTTTAGTGAGAAGCTGTGATGGGAGAGGCACAAGCAAGTTTCACGTCGGAGTTACTGGCCATCATGAAGTTTTTGTTTCTCCAGGGAAAGGAAGAACACTTCTCCCGCAGTGTTTGTGACATCTCAGTGTGAATGTCCTTTGCTGACTTTCCCTGGAGAAACAAAACTTCATGACGGCCCGTAACTCCAACGACGTAGAAAAAATAGGTTTTAAGAATCGCAAAGACCTGATATTTTGCACAGTTACATACTAAGATATTAGGCTGTGTAAAAATGTAAAAAGGCATAAATATTTTTTTCATATTAAACCAATGTATCTATAACACATTTAGAAATGTATTAAAGCAAGTTCTACTTTTAGGAATCCACCATCAGGCAGATCATAATTGCAGAAAGGGACAGGCAATGAATGTCCCCTCTGCTATAATCTCTCCTAGCTGCCTGATTATTCTAGGATTCCTAGCTACCCCTGTGTGTACTGCGAATGAATGAAATTCTTCACATCTACATTAAAGTTACATGATCCCAGCCCAGCCAAATGTCCAAAGATCCTCTACAGCAGTGGTCCCTAAACTTTTGGACGTCACGGACCACTAAACTGAACCGCACATGCACAGGGAGCTGTGTGTCACTCAAAGGAGAAGAAACTCCCCCCAGATTGATGTCATGATGCCAGAACAACCCTCCCACTTCCCTGAGATGCATATGGGAGACATGGTCCGTGGCTCTGGGGGGGTGCATTAGCCAGAGCCATGGACCACAGGTTAGGGACTGCTGCTCTACAGGAAGAGAAGAAGGAAGAGAATGGCGGCACCCTGCAGAATGGGGACAGGAGACATACAGTGAGGGAAAGAAGTATTTGATTCCCTGCTGATTTTGAACGTTTGCCTCTGACAAAGAAATAACCAGTTTATAATTGTAATGGTAGGTTTATTGTAGGTGTGAGAGACAGAATTCAACAAAAGAACCCCCAAAAACCCAGTGCTCACAAGTCAGAGCTTGGTGTGCATTGTAATGAGTGAAAGAAGTATTTGATCCCCTATCAACCAGTCTGGAGACTGCTTAGGCCACTCCAGGACCTTCATGTGCTTCTTCTTGAGCCACTCCTTTGTTGCCTTGGCCGTGTGTTTTGGGTCATTGTCATGCCGGAATACCCATCCACAACCCATTTTCAATGGGTCCTCCAAACACGGCAAGTTGAGTTGATGCCAAAAAGCTCAATTTTGGTCTTTCACAGCTACAATAAACCTACCACTACAATTATAGACTGGTCATTTCTTTGTCAGAGGGCAAATGTACCGTTCGTAGATATCGTGCAGGATCGTTCGTCGTTCGTTTAACAACGATAATAATTGGAAGTGTGTATGTAGCTTTAGATTGTAATGTTACTCATTACTTCCTCCAACTCTTTAGGCTTAACTGATGAAAAGGCTGATGTTAATTTTAGCTTGACAAGACTCCTAAAATCATCAGTTAAGCTAAGAGAATTTGTGGTGGGGGCAATAAGTAGGCTGTTCCATTACCAATACCTTTTAGCTCACTTGCAACATGAACTAATGTTGGCTTTGCAGGTACCATAACACAAGTGAGAAGTTATGCTGGAATTGAAAGGAGTCTTTACCGAAAACCACAAGGGTGGAAGTACACACTTGTCTAATATGTTTTTGTATGCAGTAGCATTAAGAGTGCCCTTCACTGTATTCACTGAAACTCAATCATTTGTAGAGGTACTAACATACTTTTGGACATATAGCTTAGCAAATCTATGAAATTAACTCTCTCAAACTTTTCTTGTTTGGTCATTTATGGTTAGCTAATGGCTTGAGGCAGGTGGTGAGAAAAGCAGTTACTGGCAGCCCCAATGCCTAAGCTAGTTATTTAATGAGTATTTGAAGTGGGGAAGAGGTAACAGGTAAGTGCTAAACCATTAATTACCACCCACATTCATTCTTTATTTCATGGGTATGGAGCATGCCAACTGTGGACACAATTTTCTGGTGCGAAAAATTGGTAATCATTATAATGTATGTGAACTAACCCTAACTATAAAATGAAGTGTTTTGTTATATCCATTTTCTGAGCGCAAAAACAAAAAAAAAACAAAAACAATTTGCTGCAAAAACTTTAATCTAGCATCCTTATTCTTGTCTTGGACTTCATTCTTTAAAAAAAAATAAGAAGCCCCTAAAAACATCACGGCCACGTCGTTTTGAGGGGAGCAGGCATATCCCTTACTCTAACCCAGAATCCCCTATGGTCAGGCCCTTGCACTGTCATATAGTGATCAATGTGTTTAGGGAAACAGAGGAATTCAGTGATGTGGATACCCACAGGTAAGCAGACACTGATTGAGGAATTGTGGCATGTAGATCTCAGAGTTTAAAGCAGACCTAAACTCAATATTTTTAGTTTACATAAAAGGGTAGACAACACCTATATATAAATATATATATTTCTTTTAAGTGCAACACCCTCTAAAAAAGACTGATTAGCAGCACTGAGCCTTCCAGGGTACATTCGACACATTTCAGGAAGCTCTTGAGGTTCCTCCAAGAGCATTTTTCCACTAGGAGGAAAGAGATGCCAATCTCATGCATGCCCTTTACAGTGGCCTACGGCACTGGATCTCTCCTCTGCGCAGTGCGAGATCGGGTGACTAGCAAGAAGACCAGGAAAGAACACAGAAGATGGCAGCGTCCGGCACTTCTTCTGCTCGGAGACTAAGAATTCTAGGACGGCACAGGACCTGATCAAGGAAAAGTCCAACGCCATTGAGGGATCGGTGGGATTAAAGTTAAGTGTGCTTTTTTTTTTAATTTTACACTTCAGTTCCACCTCAAGTATTCAAAATGAATAGGACCCACAGTGTAACTCAGACCATAAGTCTACTTATTACAAGCTGTCCTTTAAGTGGACTAGTGAGTTTAAAGCATAACTGCATTATGCCCATTTGGTGGAAAGTGAGTTTACCAACAGGTCTAAATACTTCACAACCAATCCAGGTGTGCGAAAATTGGTTGGCAACAAAAGTCTTTGAAGTAGAAAGTCTGCAAATGTGTACGAACCTGATCACTCAGAGCTATGGAGTCAGAATATTTTCCAGGTATACAATAATTGCTTCCGATCTCACAGCTCTGCCATCACTCAGGGTTGGGTGACTGTCTCTTAAACCAGTGGTGCCCAACCTCTCTGACAGCAAGGCCCGGTAACATAAAAATAAATTTTGGCAAGCCCCGGTATATGTACAGCTTAAAATACTCCGCTATTCTCAGGTATTCTGCTATTCTGAGAATAGCAGAGTAATGTAATAGAGCCGGTGTGCTGTCAGTGCTGCTGAGAATGGCAGAGAAGTGTAAGCCTTACATACATTGCTCTGCCATTCTCAGCAGCTCCTGTGTAAGCAGTGTGAGGAGAGCCGCCTGCGCTCCCGCTGGTTGCGCTCTTGCTGTCACTAGCTTTAGAGCAGTGTAAGAAGGGCTGCCGGCGCTCTGTCATTTGCAGCCCCCAACTCACCAGCCACAGACTAGCACCATTCCGCGGCTCAGGGATCACCGCTGTAAACAACAAAAATCCAAACAAAAACTCAATAAACGTCAAGTATAAGTTAATGGAAACATGTCTTTATTAACGTTTAATATCCAAAAAATAAAACTCTTATAATTCTCTTTACAGCAAATATATATCAGTGCTTTGGCCATAATAAGTTAAAGGCCCTTTATCATAAAATATATGCTTTTTTTGTTTAACCTTTACTCAAACTGAATTTATAATCCCTATGACTTCCCTACATATACATAACAAAAGTGTAGTAAAATTAGCAATACTAAAACTATAATAATAGTTTTGATACTAACATTTGTAGTTTAATATAAATGGTACACGCATCTAATGTATCGATTATAACTCCTTGGCCTGTTAGTTGAGGTGTACAATGCAATATTAATATAGAAAAATACATGCTTGGCGTAATGTCCGTGCGAACTTGCTAAGACGGCAGCTAAAAGTTTCAATACTGACGTAAACTATTCTACAAGCAATGAGCGGCTGATTTTTTTTTCAATATAATATAATATGCCATCAAGGCAATTTTTTTTATATAACGAAAAAATTAAAAAAAAAAAAAGTTTGTAAACTTTTAATATATAAGAAATGTAACTTCAAGTGGAAATAAAAAATAAAAGGTTCATCTCTCAGTCAGTACACAGACTTTACAGTTTAGGTTTTGTATTCTTGTGAAAAGAAAAAAAAAAAAGTTTTTAGAACTCTTGAGAAAAAGTTTCAAAAATATTAGAAAACTCCTTAGGTTTTTTTTCCTGCATATTTGATGTATTATTAAAAACAGACTGGAAGATTTAACTAAATAGATCCACAGGTTGAAATTTGAAATGCAAAAATAGGAAAACAAAAATATATATATATATATAAACTATACCCTCCCTACCTGCTTGAGATCTAAAAGACATGATGATATTTTAATCATGAATGTCGTCGTTCACCCTCCTCAGATTTTGGTGAATGTAGTCAAAAAATCCCAGCCTTTCCCTTGATTAACTAAAAACTGAAAGTTCAAGTCATGGCTGGCTCAATTAAAAAGTATTCACATTTACAATATATTTTTTTTCTAAAATAATATATTAATAACTTGATCGGACTAAAAAGGAATTACATATTCCTTATTAGCCAGTTTGTGCATTGTAAAGCTTTTTTTTTTTTTTTTACTTTTTTTTTTAAATAATGTAATTCAGTTTTTTTTGAAAAAGCAAAAATTGCAGACTGACATTTGGACAGTTTTAACCTGAAAATAGGACAGATTGTGTGGTAGTGTTTAAAATTCTGGACAGTGATTTACAACAAATCCAAACCTTCTGCCAATACTGCAGGGTAAATTACCTCTTCCTCCCCCCCTCAAAAAAATGGTTTTATCGATTTCACTGAAAAGATATTTTTCTTGTATTGGGTTTAAAGGTAGTGGAAATATTTATAGAAAACAGAAAAGGTGACAATTTCAACCTATGTAAACATAATTTTCTTTTTATGTTAACTACCTGTAAATCATAATTTATCATATGTTTTATACCAACATCAAGAAGAATCAATGCCAACTGACTGAAATCGACCAAAGTCAGAAAGGGCATGCGGAATCTTTTAATATGAGTTGGTAGCAGCAAAGTTTTTATTTTTTTTTTTAAAGCCTGACTGGCCTTTTCTATATATGCAGAGATATATATATATATCTTAAGAGGAAGACTGCTGTAGAGTGCTTGTTGGAAACAAAAAAGTTTAAGAATGTATTTGTATGGCCTGGTTGACTGGTGCCTGGCAGACAGGGCAGAGTGGCATCTCTTTCTGGCAGATCTTGTTGGCGCACTCCATGCAGAAGAAGTTGTGGCCGCAGGGAACAAGTGCGGCTATGACTTCATTGTCAAAGCAGATGACGCAGTCGTGTTTGCGTCTTGTCTCGGGTGGGGAACTGGAGGTGGAGCCGCCACTGGAAGAGGAGTAGCTGTTGGTGCTGTTGGAGAATGCAGGGATGTAAATGGGAAGCCCAGCCTTGGTTGTGCTTGAAAGGTCACTTCTAACACTTCTGCCCATTTGGTAATCCAGACCTTCAGGAAAAGGAGGGGACATGCTTCCCCTGCGCTGAGATTTTGCCGTGGCTTCACTTCCGTAGCCAGGAAGTGGAGTTCCCTGGTCAAAAGGCGCCCATACTGTCTCAGATGGAGATGGTATTGGATCAAAGGCAGAGGTGTCGGCTAATTCTTCTGAGCCAACAGTGGGCATGGCTTCTCCAAACCAAAAATTACTTGTGCCGAAAGGACTAGTTGGGCTCAAGTCAGCCAGCCGGTTGTTTCCGAAAAACGAATCTGTAGAGCCACTTCCTAAAGAACTAGAGCTATCGTTTCTGTAGTTGGAAATCATCTTGTTACGGCCTGGGGTGGATGGATTTGTGTTTAGCCAGGTTGTGGTTAAACAGCTACTATCAAAGCTGACATCTGTACCGTTATAATGAAAATCATTCTCTTCATTGAGCTCGATGTAGTTGCCAGTGCGCATGGCTATATGCATTTCAATCTCCTCACGGGCTCGATCGACATTTTCTGGCATCCCTGTGACTTCAAAAACTGGCTCTTTGTCACGACTTGGAGTGACTATGTAGGTGTGGGTTTGTTGCTGTATACGTTTTATGGTTGCTCCCTTTGGCCCTACGACGAGGCCAACCACTCTGTAAGGTACCCTTACTTGTACAGTGGTTTGACCCGGTAGGTTGGGGTTGCACTGAGCGCTACCTGCGGAAGGGCCATTTTTGTTACGAGATGCTCGAATCATGGAAAAGTGTTCTGCCGCTGACAAGATTTCCCTTTTTGCCATTGCTACATCCTCTTTCCTTCCAGTAACCACAAATACCGGTTCTTCACCACGGACTGGGGTCTTTATGTAGGTATTTGTCTTCGCCCTTAGTGCCTTGATCTTGCATCCTAGATGAATAAAAAAAAAAAAAAAAAAAAAAAAAAGGAAGTTTACTAAAATGAATACAGATTTATTAGGAGACAAAAAACAAAGAAAGCAAAGAAACCACTTCCCAAAACATTCACACAACATACAGGTAGATCAGAGTGCACTTAAGGTAGGCAGCTATTGATAAGTTATATAAATGCTGTCCCTGAACTCCATATTACAAAGTCAACAAACATTCTGGTTTACAGTTCCTGGTTAGTAAGTCATTAGATCAGCATGTTAGATACACTACCTTAATTTACAGCATAGAAGGAAAGCAATGACAGGCCCTATTATTCTCTTACCACCTCTCCAACTTAAAAAGAGTTCTCCAGATTGGAAGATATTGGTTTTACATTATCTCCTAGCAGCTAACTCCCCCACAAGTCACTTATAAATCTAAGAAATGATTCCAACTATAAAAAACTACATAGTGCCCATCTTGGAGACTTTTGGCATATTTTCATAGTAAGAACAATTTCTTTTGGTTTGCCTTTTATTACATTTTTATTATTAGCCAGGTATCCCAGCATGGCCACGGCAAACAGGAACACATAAATGTGTTAAAAAAATTTGCAATCAGGCAAGTAAGGTGATTTTATTGTAAAAATGCATCACTTGTCCATTCCCAAATGATCCCAACTTTGTGTTTTAATGCTTCGTTCTGCTGCAATTTGCAATAGATTTGACAAAACCCAGCTTCCTGGGTAACTAAAAATGTGAAGATTATGTTTGTGTGCACTAAAATAAAAAAAATGTGTGTAATGTTACTGAAAATAAAGATTTAATTTACATTCATGCAAGTTTTCTATTTTTCAGCAATCTTACCCCCACATATAATAACTGCATCACATCACACCTCATTGTCCAAAGATAACAAAAAGATTTATATACAAGAATAAAGCAATAAAACCATTCTGATTTATGACAAAGCAAACATTATGTGACAGCACAGAGGGAGTTGAAAAGTTCAAAATATTACAGAATAGGATAATCAGATCAGCTCCTAAGTAAGTAGCTTCTGTATATGTATGTATTTATTGAGTGGTTAAGTAGTTTTATTCAGTCTTTGCTCAGTACTAATATACTAGAATACGATTCTACACATACAATGTGAAAATACAGGTGCCATTGTGCACAATTGTAAATTCCCCCAATGCAAAGTGACAAGGTTTTAAAACCTAAAAATGTCTTATTACTACTACACAGTATTTGTATAGCACCGACATTACGCAGCACTGTAGAAAGCCCAAAGTCATGTCACTAACTGTCCCTCAAAATGGCTCACAACCTAAGGTTAATTTTGGGGGAAAGCCAAATACCCTAACTGCATGTTTTTGTATTGTGGGAGGAAACCCATGCAAATAGGGGGAGAACCTGCAAACTCCATGCAGATAGTGTCCTGGTTGAGATACGAACCTGGGACCTAGCGCTGCAAAGCCAAAATGTGCTAACCACCATACCGTCTGTAATCTACTAAAACACCTAAAAGTAACCAACCCGCCATGGGGACAGTAGGCACCAAAAGAAGGCATTTATGACCGTTCTGTTTTACCTCCATGTACGGCTACTGAAGCCAAGTGAAATAGTAGCAGGAACATAGTACAAGCAACGGGCAGTCGCCATACACAAGCTGCACTGAAGGTTGTGTAAAGTGTAAGTCACTTTGGAAGCATTCGGAGGTCTGCCGTCTCCATTCACACCTATGTGCAGATTACCCCCCTAGCGGACTAATTCCATCCGTATTTCCATGCAAAAAGCAGTACATTTTTTTTGCATGAAAATTAATTTTACATTGTAAGCCTATATTTCTTAGGCATAACTCACTGAAATATGAACAATAGTTAATACATTTAATAAAAAACTAAAAAAAAAAAAAAACAAATAGTTAAACATGTAATATAACTGTAAGCCAGCATATATATTATATGAAGATTTCTTTGTATTGGACTCAATACAGCTATTTCGTATTGAATCTATTAGAGATGTATTTGAATTTCCCGCCGATCCTCCCACCCGCACCGACGTCACCAGGAAACCCTGAAGATCGTCTCTGCATTGTGCAACCAGTGAGCCCAGGACCTGCAGGGACCAGCTGGACGCCAACGGAACAAGGTAAGTGGGGTTTAATTATGTTTTTAGGTACCCCCGAGTGTGACTCGGAATTACTGTTTTTTGCACTGAAAATCCACCCTGTGTCACAATAGGCTGCAATTCTCAGCCAGACAGTAATGTTATGCTACCAGTCGGCTAAAAAACCCTTCAGTCTTGTTTACCCCTTTGGACCATTTTATGGACTTGTTTCTTATGTTTTAAATTCTGCACCTTTTGACCTCCCCCTGCTGCCAATCTTTAAAAGGTGCACCTTAACCTTCACAAACAATAAAAGGGTTATAACTCCACCAATGTGAGATAAAGCATGCTTGAGAAGAGAGATGGATGGCTTTGTCACTGCAAGGTTTTAAACACATCCAATAAAGCAAGTTTACCCAAACCTCTTATCAATGATAAGTTAGGAGCGCCTGTCACACCCAATAGATTCTTAGTAAAACAGTAAATGCAGCCTAAGTTAGCTATAATTATTATTCATCATCAGGGGAAACCCTACAAAACAATGAGCACAGGTACAAACTTCATGCAAATAAAATTCCTGAGAAAAGTGAACTAGTGACGACTATAATACCACAACCACTGAGAAAACCAAATTCACTCTTCCCACAACACCGAGGAGCCAATCAAAGCTCACGTTTTTTGGTCTGCGATGTTATCCTAAAGCAGCACTTTTGCCTTCTACCGTGTTTCCCCCGAAAATAAGACAATGGTCTTATATTATTTTACCTCTGAAAATCACATTAGGGCTTATTTTCATGCACACAAAAAATCTATAGAAAAATATCTTTGTGTTACCTGTGACCTGTCAAAATCACATATTTTGTCTGTTATATACAAGAAGTCATGAATAAGAATGGACAAAAATGACTAATGAAGAAAAAAAAATACAGCTTCATAAGCAAACAAGTGCAACATAACAAGAAAATGTGATGACAATTAACATATGGTTAATACCCACATACAGGTTAATACCCACTCTGCAATTTCCTGACCCCTTGCTCCAGTTCTTTTAAAATCTCCTGCTCTCCCTGTCCTATTGGTATCCCTTTGTGTACCACATTGCACTCTCCAAAGAGGCCGCCGATAGGGCTTATATTTCCCCCTTGCATGATTAGCATGCTAGGGTTAATTTTTTCAAGGAAATGCGGTAGTTAGAATTGAGGTGCTTTGATGCTTCATGGTCTTATAGAGAACAATGAACAAATGTAGACAAAGGAAAAGAAAAGCCTCTAATGTGCATAAACCTTTGTAAAAAATAACCTGGGGAGATAAGGGTCTTAGGCTACATACACACGTGCAGTGGTTCTCGTCGGTTATTTGGCTTAGGGATATCATCAGACAAGAATCTTGTGTGTGCACAGCACTTGTCGTCCATCGTTTGAACAACCCTCCTGGCGGATCCACGGACGATCATAATGCAAGTGAAGGGGAGAGAGCACAGCAGGGTGCCACTTCCCTTCCCTCTCCATAGAGCAGATCGGTGCTGTATGTACAGAGCTCCTTCATGCTTTGTGCAGTCATTTGTTCTTGGAAGGGAACGTGAAAGATCCTTTCCAACGACAATTTTTGCACGTGTGTATGCAGCCTTATGCAAGTTCCTTTAAAATCATAGCAAATACGGCACTTGACCCTTTTTGGACAACATAAACAGAAGTGTAGATTGTGATTCAGGATGGTTTGTCCAACATAGAACTTCACAAATGCTCCTTTGGCTGAATGGGCACAAACTGGCAAAATCACACTGCAAAATTTGGTTGAACGTTTTCACAGAAGGGAAGGAACTTGTTAGGCTAACTCTATATTACTGGAATCGGACATCCAACAAGCTCTATTAGGTGCCCATTAACTTCTAGATATAGGTTCATTGATTAACTGAAGTGAAAGAAACCAACATGGCAATTTATAAGTTTAGATAAACTCTGAAACATAACTTTCCAGACAGCAGTAAATCAGATTTCCAATGCCTACTCTAAGGAAGGCCCTTCTGCGTCTCGCTGGATTACTGGAAGGTTTTCTTGGTTCCTCGAGTTCCACCTCACACCATGGAGCAGTGTTTCTCAAACAGATTTCTGTGGTACCCTATGGTTCCTCCTGAGATTACTGGGGGATTCCTTGGGTAACTTTTGCCTTTCAGCTCAGTTAAAGTGTCACCACTGTTCCTTTTTGCTATCTATAAGGCTGACATTGTTCCCACTACACTAATGTACTGTGAGATGTGGATAAAGTAATTATAGAACCTTTAAGACCTGAAAGTTATTCCAAGGGTTCCCCCATGTAAAAAGATGAGAACGACTGCCATAGTGTAATATAATATACATTCTGTACCATTCAACAGATATGATGGTTCAGTCCACAGGGGCATAGCAAAAAACATGTGCATGGCTAGCTTTCATTTGTCAACAAAGTCATTTGTGGTTAAGATATCGCATCAATATAGCTAGCCCAGGATGAGGTGTAGCGATCTCCGAACACATTGCCCTCAAAGAATGAATACATGTCTGCTAAATGCTCATGTTATAGATGCACTTATGCTGTCCTGATTTATTTTTCACTGTTCCTCAAACCCAACTCCACATGGAGAAGCCATGGATTCCATTCTATACAACACACCGGTGATGGCTAATAATCCAGAAACAAGTACAGGTAGTCCCCGGGTTAAGGGCATCCGACATACAGACGTCTCCAAGATACAAACAGAGCTTCCCCGCTGCCTTGTGTGCAGGACGGAGGCTTGATGGGGGAAGGGAGGCAGTTTGCATGACTTGTAGAAGAAATCTTTTGCTAAACAAAGCTAAGGTTGTGGGTGAGCACTTTAATAAATTGTCTAGGTTCCATAAAATTTTTTTTTTGCTTTGTGATTAACTCAGTGAGGATTTGATACAGTAACTGACACCATGCTGCCTAATATGTTGAGACAAACATCTGTCCTAATTGGATTAAAATATTGTAACTGTTCCGACTTACATACAAATTCAATTTAAGAACAAACCTACAGTCCCTATCTCGTATGTAACCCGGGGACTACCTGTATATGCAGTTTGGAATAAATGGCTCTATTATAGAGCTGCACAATTCCAGTCCTTGAGAGCCACAAACAGGTCAGGAATTAATTTACATAAGGGGGTCCAGACACTTTGCAAACCGCCTTAGTAAATTTACCAAGAAAGACTGACTACACATCCTGACCCTCGAGGACTGGAAATAGACACCCCAGCTACATAATATTAGATTGTATCTGTGCTAAAAACCAGCAAATCTGGATGCCAATTAGAAAAAGAAAAAATGATTCTCATGGCTTCACCCACTAATCTGAACTTTCCAGATTTAGGACAGATTCATTCTTAATCCTGCATGGTGCATGTATTACTGAGGACACATTACATTATAATCATAGTATGGATCATAGTATGAAGAATGACACAACTGTATAATATCTAAATAATAATAATAACGTTTCAAAGCATCCAAATGGGCCTTATAAACTACAACTCTTAAAAAATACCAAAATCTTGCTATTCAGTGGCCAGGTCAGCCAACTTGTATGCAAGTATATTATAGATCTATACAGCCAGGAACTTTCCTCCAGCACCAGACGTGTGAACCCGTAAACTCCATACAAATTTCTGCTGACGGAGTGAATTGTCTTGGATGTAGATCCAGTATCGGTATCGCTATCCCAGAATGCTGCGTATTGATCTCCCCCCAAAGAATGGAGTAATGTTCTGACTTCAACAGCTACTTATTCACTAATGGGAAGAATCCTGCTTGCCCCCCCCATCCTCTATAGTACGGAATAAGCTTTGTTCCAAATACCCAAAACAAAGTTCAATCCAGAATTTGTAGGGAGGAAATTGGAGGTGGGTGGCAGCCCCTGTATTGTGACCCAACTTATCAGTAACCACTCAAAAACATCCGAGTGGTTACTGAAAAGTGAGGGGAGAACACTGCAAAATGATCACCAAGGGTAAATTATGTGTATGCCAGGTAATATGCATTGGTGCAATATGGGGTCATCGATTCATCAGGGCACCCCAAGTTGCAGCTCAATGAAATATATGTCAATGCATTATTATTCACTGCAATGTTATAAATATGGGACAAGCACTTCTATGCCGAGCCAGCACAACCATTGGGCTTCTAATACAAAGGATGGTGCGTGTGTGTGTGTGAATGGGCCCTATAGATAGCTCCTACAAAATAAGGACTACACCCCCCCCCCCATTTACTGCAATGAACTAATTTACTTCACCAGAGTGAGATACGCTGCCCCCCCAGCACATAATGCTGAGTATACAAACATTTATCAAATTGATAATTACAATCTTGCTCAATCGATCAGACAGGATGGAATTATTTTGGTAGTTTTTACCAATGGCAGCACGGTGGCTCAGTGGTTAGTAATCCGGCCTTTGCAGCGCTGGGTTGCAGGTTCAAGTCCCGGCCAGGACAATATCTGCATGGAGTTTGCAGGTTCTCCATGTGTTTGTGTGGGTGTAATCCGGTTTCCTCTCACATTCCAAAAACATGCAGTTAGGTTATTTAGCTTCCCCATAGACTGTATTAATGACTATGGCAGGGACATTAGATTGTGAGCTAGTGACATGACTATGGACTTTGTACAGCGCTACGTAATATGTTGGCGCTATTTAAAATTATACATTTATATATAAAAGGTATGGTATATATTTATATTTCATTGTTTTTAATACTGTTTGTTTTCTATGCAAAATAAAAAAAAATTATAAATAAAATAAAAGCTAAAGCTTGTTATTAGAAAACAATAATTTATAAAGATAATAATGACATAATAAAGAGATACAAATACAGAAGATCCCAGCCATTCCATGCACACCACAATAAGTGATCTGATTGTACAGAACGCCTTGCAACAACCACTCCGGGGTGTGAAGGGTGAATATTATTTGATTAGGAATATATCGGTTAGTAAACTAGCAGGAAATAGATTGTAATGGTGGCGATCTTCAGACGTCACATTCTGATTGGACACTGAGGAAAGAAATTGTAGTCGGACACCGGCCTTGTGCGGATCTACAGCAGAATAATAATCTCGCAGGTTAAATATTAATGCTGCAAGGATGGGAGGAAAGGAAGAGCGAGGAGGCTTCAGGAGGAAGAACAATAGAAAGGAGCCCAGGCATCCTCCTGCTGCACCCTCAGCAACCAATCACAACGCAGCATGCTGGAGATGAGCCCACACAATGGATCCTGATTGGTTGTTGTGCTAATCTTTAAGAAGAGGAAGCGTGATATCATTCATCCATCCATATTCACCCTTCACTGCCCCCCCCCAGGGGTAATATTCACCCCCAGCATCACCCTGTCACACACTCATCCCAAGCCACTTTCCTTGCTTGGTCACACACGTGTAATACCCCCACAAATCTGCCCCCTGGGGTATATCTTCTCCCCCCCCCCC
>NC_092863.1:86051445-86069547 GCF_032062135.1 Pyxicephalus adspersus
TAGCCCTCCCCTCCCCCCGGTGCACTCACCCTGCCGGCCCACAATCTCGGCCACATGTTCGGAGCTCGGTACCGGCACCAGCTCGTTGGTGTTCACGCTCTTCCTGCGCACCGCAGCCGGCGCCCCCTCCTCTCCCGGCCTGTCGTCCTCCTCCTCAGCCGGGCCCAGCGCCGCCAGCCTCACCCGGATCTCCTCCAGCTCGGGGCTCCAGGAGGCCGCGCTCACCCCTCCGCCCGGCATGGCGATGTCAGAGCGCTCTTCCGATGGCGCCAAATCACCTCATCGACCTGCTCGTCCGCACCGACCCGGGGGAAACACCGGCACAGCACAAAGCGCCCGACCGCTCCACTTTTTTCCCTTTCTTCTCACTCCCTCTATTTTTCTCTTTGTTTCCCGACCCGGCAGGACACGCCCCTTCTCTCCGCCCCCTACGGACTAAGCTAAAGGCCGATTAGACAAACGACGCACTGGGCAAAGTCATCTGCGCACTGTGATTGGTCGTACTTGGGTGACAATGCTTGGGAGGCGGGGCGTCTTCATCAGGGTGGTGAAAGAAAAAGGAAGTGTGTGATTGAGGAGGCGGGACTTAGATGGGCTGACGTCACAGTTTGGAGTCGCATACGACTGCAGAGTTGAGTCAGGTCACAGGCTGAGCTGGTGCTGCAAGGCGTCTTAAAGGGCCCTGCGTAAGAAAGGTCATGTGACGAGACAGACCTGGGTCACGTGTTTCTCCTATTGTTACAATGTATATCAATGGATAGATGGTTTAATCATTTAGCTTCTGGAGAGTTTTTTTTTAACATTCTCTTTTTTTGTCTCTTTAAACCCCAAATATTAAATATTTTATGAAAGCAGAGAATAGGATCATGTAGAGGTAAATAACACAAAATTAATTATAAGTAAAAATATAATGACAATGTGATCACATGATGCTTACACCGACACCATTCACCTATGAACCTATCCGGTATAGCCATTTGATCCCAATCGATTGGCCCGTGACAGCCTGTGTTCACAGCGTAGGTTGAATGACACTCAACCTGGTAAACTGACAACATCTACTGGCAGAGAAGCAGTACTGTTGGGGCTGTCTCCAGATAGAAGGTATGTATTGTGGAGAAACCTGTTTTTTATTATTTATTTTGACATGCTCTTTATTGTTTTATTAAAAAAAAGTAGAACATGCTTATATGGTATTCTTTGTAAATTTTCCTTTATTAAAAACTTAATAAAAATTTAGTAATGATGCTCATGTTGGCATCTTGAAGGTGCCAACAGGATGTTTAGCACAATTCATGGTCAGATTGGGGGTGTCTGTCTCCTGCACTATATAAGATGCTCCCTGCTCAGACATTATTACCGTGTTTCCCCGATGATAAGGCATCCCCATCAAATAAGCCACCCCCCGATTTTTGCTCAAACAATTAAAATAAAGCACCCCCCGCAAATAAGACATCCTCCGATACCTGATACTGTGTGCCTCTGTGTGACTCCTCGATGCTGGCTGCAGTGCAGCGTGAAACTGAAAGTAACTTCAAAGGACAAGCAAGCTGCTGATCCCTGCCCTAACAGAGTCTGTTACCCGGCGAGTCAGTGATCAGAAGGGTACAATGAATGGGACAGAGTGATCAGAAGGGGACAATGAATGGCACATACGGTAGTGATCAGAAGGGGACAATGAATGGCACAGAGTGATCAGAAGGGGACAATGAATGGCACACGAGTGATCAGAAGGGGACAATCAATAGCACAGAGTGATCAGAAGGGGACGATGAATGGCACAGAGTGATCAGAAGGGGACAATCAATGGCACATGAGTGATCAGAAGGCGACAATGAATGGCACAGAGTGATCACAAGGGGACAATCAATGGCACATGAGTGATTTTCAACAATAAATGTGTACTGTAGTCTTCTTCATGGTAAATTAAGACATACCCCTGAAAATAAGACCTAGGGCATATTTTGGCATTTCAAAAAATATAAGACAGTGCCTTATTATAGGGGAAACAGGGTAGGAGAATACACTGTCTATGGATTTTTCCCAGCTCCTCTCCTCTAGAGGGGTTGGTGGAGGACGTTTGCTATGCCTCTCAACAATGCATGTATGTCAGCCAAAATGTATGTTCTTTTAATGACCTCTTTATGCCATTAGCCTCCTCTAGAATTGCCATTTTCTGTGGGTACAATACAATATTAGCCAACGAGTGCCTGTCATCTGTAGGTTAACCTTCTTGGGTGCAGATCCACATTGTGTGAAAGCAGAAGTATACAGAAGGACATTTAATGTACAGCGCTGCGTAATATGTTGGCGCTATATAAATCCTGTTTAATAATAATAATAATAACAATAATAATAATAATAAAAGGACATTTAGTTTTCTAAAGCACTGTGTGTCATAAACTTTTGACATTTCTTAAACTAAATTCCTGAAGATATCAAGGTACTCATGGGAACATGTCTTAAGTAGAAAACTGGCTTTTTTTTGTAACTAAAAGTTAAAGCAGAAGTAAATCGAAAACTAACCTAAAACAATAAAAATCACACTTACCTTCAATCCTGCAGATCAGTCTATCCGTCGGGAGGTTTCTTCCATCGGGTCCCGTGTCATCCCAGTATGCATCTTTCACGCCAACATCTTCTCTCCTCTTCCTACATCACCCGATCTGCGCAGGCTCGAGATCGGGTGACGTAGTTTGGGAAAAAACTTGCCGATCTCACTGCGCATGCAATTTTTTTCCCTGTTGATGAAAAAGCTTCTTCTGTGCATGCCTGAGATACTCTCTGATCATTGCACAGTCTGGCCTTGCAGTGGAATTGCTGGGACATTCACTCCTGGAACATCCGTAACTGAATGTCTTCCACTTGTAAATAATCCTTCTCACTGCAGAATGATGGACTTCAAATTGTATAGAAATGACCTGATAAGCCTTCCCAGACTGTCCAGCAGCAACAATTGCTTCTCTAAGATCAATGCTGACGTCTTTCCTTCTTGGCTTTGTGTTAACACACACCTGCATGCTCCAGAGAAGCTTTATAGCGTTGGTCACACTTGCTGATGATCAGCTAATCAAATGCATTTAGTTAGTATCATCTGGCTACAACTTATTCATTTATTCCTATGGAATTGGTAAGGGTGTACCTAATTTTTCTAACACTGCTTATGCATTTTGACTTTTCAATAAATCAATAATGTCACAGTGCAATATATCATGTGTTGTTGTTCATTTGAGGTTGCATATACAGAATTTTAGGACCTGCTGAAGATTAGATTATTGATTTTTTTAATATGCCCTGATATGCAAATCTTAAGCATTGAGAGGGGGTGTACTTTCTTTTTCTCATGACTATATGTACAAAACCCATTTTCATCTCTCTTTCATATCTCTAGTTTCTAAAGGAAGCTCTGGCAGCTAGTAAAGAATATATGAGGAGTTTTCATAGATGAAGCAATTAGCTGGAGATGTTTTTTCATTTTATTTAGAAGAGCTGTGCAGCACATTAAACATCTACATTTATATATTTTTATCACATAAAGTGTAAAGTAAATTAGGAATTACACGGTTCTAAAACACGAACATCTGAAAAGCTTGTAATGTCTGATTTTATAGATGAAGGGGTTTTATTACCATATTTTAATATTCTTTCAGATTGAATCATTATTTTCAGAGCATGGTAAAATCAAACAAATAACTTCAAGACCAAATCCCAGTGTTGTTTTAACTTTAGGATCAGGATATAGAGCGGCTTTATTGATCTTTTCATGATGGTGGAACCCTCGAAAAAACTTAGCGAACCCCTGAGAATAACAATATCCACAGCTCACAGTATATTAGTGTGGTGGTCAGTGGGAAGAATGCCTCTTACATTGCTGGCCAGTGGGAAGAATGTCGCCCTTACAGATAGCCAAAAATACCATTGGTGTCAGTGGTAACTGACCTGAGAGCGACTAATTAATCAGGGAACCTCTAGCAACCCCTGGAGGAACCCTGGTTGAGAAACCCTGCTCTATAGAAAAGAAGTGAAATGGGAACACAGCCAATAAAGCCAATTATGCCATGTCCAATCCAAAACTATATTTTAATTTAATATTAATCTGTCGGCTGATTATCATTTTATTGTATTTATTTTAAATGGTTCACTTGTGCCAATGATATCTAGTCCTATCAAATCCGTTCCTTCTGCTTTAATTCTTCTACCTAAGGCCCCGATTCAGTAAAAATTTTGTTATTGAAAACGTCCCTAGAGAACAGCAGCACCATTGTTTTCTGGTTATTTTTAATAAGTATTTTTAATATGATGCTGTTAATCCTATTTCCCTGGACAATAACATGTGTAACCTGCGTAACCTCCTTTGCCAAGCAGCTAATTTCTCGGAGAAATTAATGGAAACAATTATCTGTGGTGTGAGAAGTAGATACCTTTTTAACATATTTATTGAACTATTTTCTGCTTTTTAATAGCCTTTTCTAATTACCTCCAGATACAATCACAGCTAAAAATGGCCAAACTACATCAGCCCTGTGCGGGTATAAGTTGTCATGGATTGGAACTTCTGCAACTTCGACAGAAAGGTTTCATGTGATGATATATTATTATGCACAGGTTACTGGAAAGGTGACAGTTCAGCAGATTTAATCAATTATGTATGTATTTATATTTGCAGCTTTGGGTCCTAGGTTTGAATCCCAGCTTCAACAAGTTTGTATGGTCTCCCCATGTTTGCTTGGGTTTCCTACAGGCACAAAAACTTGCAGGTGTTAGGAAACGCTTATCGCGATTCCGTGCTGTGCGCCACCGCCATATCCCACACAGCTTATTGTGTCCAGCAATGTCACTTGCAGCAGCAAGGAGAATAAAGAAATAGCAGCAGCCCCTGCTTCTCTTTAGCTGTGCAGCCTGATGTATCGGCATCCCTAGCACACACTCTGAGACTTTGCACAGATGAAGGGGATTTTATGGGCATATTAGTTCCTGACTCTATTCTGTGCTGCCATTGGCTGCTGGAACTTTATAGACTCTCTGCTCCCAGTCACCGGTGCCTGTTGTAGCGTTAAGCTAGGCTGACTTGCTGCTGGTGTGAATTTGTCCAGTTAAATGGCTCCCCCAAAACTGTCCTTAGTATGTGTAAAATATAAGCAGCACAACCAAAGTGCTTCCCAAGCTGTAGGCTGCTGAGCACAATGTGAACATGCAAGAAAGATCATAAAACTGGCACATGAAACAAGAGCAAATACACAATACACACTATATATTCTATATACTTTGTTGTTTCTGTTGAAAATTAAATGGCCTGATTTATTAAAGCTCTCCAAGACTGGAGAGAGTACACTTTTAATAATGAACCTGGGTGATCCAAAAAAACGGTAATGGATCTGGTCCAGATTGAAAACATTTGCTAACAAATAGCGAATTACTTTAGGAAATCCATGTTTGCTAGATCACCCAGGTTAACTGATGAAAGTGTATCCTCTTCAACCTTGGAGAGCTTTAATAAATCAGGGCCAATGCATAGACTTCATTCAGGTGTCTTCATCTTTTACCTTCCCTGTTCGAATAAGCATCATGGACTTTTCATTTGTGAGAAAGAGACTGCAACAGAGGAGGAAGGGGAGGAAACAGTTTCCGACGAGCTTTGTAGGAATTCCATAATACTCCATGATACCAGTATCTTAAGGCAACCTATATTATTATTAATAAACGGTATCTAAATAGCGCCAACATATTACGCAGCGCTGTACATTACATAAGGGTTGCAAATAACAGATACAGACAGTGACACAGGAGGAGGAGAGGACCCTGCCCAGAAGAGCTTACAATCTAAGAGGTGGAGAATCAGCATATAAAAGGAAGGTGATTATGTAATGGAGGGAAGTAGTGAGGGTTTTAAAAGACAGAAGATGAGGGGTAGGCAAGTTTGAAAAAAATAAAAGATTTATTAGTAATAATAATATAATAAATAAAGAAGGTAAATAAATGACATGGTAAATATGTCACTTTAAATCTAAACTGAAAAAAAATTTGCAGCAATTTAATAAACCCTTTTCTTCAATCATTCCATCATACAATACAACATGTTACTCATTGTAAGTCAAGTCCATGTGCCTTAGGCTAGGTACACACGTGAAATAGTTCTCGTCTGATAATCGGCTCAATGCCGATAGCGGACGAGAATCTTGTGCATGTACAGTGCTCGTTGTCCATCGTCCAAATGACCGCCCTGGGGCATATATAGGGCCACCCTATGGCTAATCAGCTGAAATACTAAATAGGCCTATCTAGAATGCAAGGACAGCCAACCCAGCATTTGGGTGTCTCTGTGCTGAGAATGGTAAAAAATAAACTTTTGGTGAGCAGTCAGCACCAGGGTGATGGATGAAGCTGTTGGAAATGGAGGAAGGTGTAATCTGCTGGCCCCAAAGTGTCTGATTGTAAGGAAAGTTTGAGACATGAATGCAAACCACAAAATATAATTTTAACAAACTAGCTGGTGTGTAAAAACTTTTTATATACTGCAGCCTATCAGTCCTCAGATGTATTGGCTTTGGTTTATTTTCCAGGCTAAGAACATTTTTAGCACAGGCTGGGGAAGTGACACAATGTATAAGTGTTACCTCATTGTAGCAAAAATCAGATCTCCTCGGCCAAAGTTGTGATGTGTGGCAGTCATGGAAATCCCAAGACAAGATAGACAGAAATCCATCTCCTTTGGCAGGTCCCTTGTATGTATTTTATCTGTGTATTTGGATGTTTGCCTGGAAGTGCGCATTAAAAAAAAAAAAAGGAAACAAAGCGAACCCAAATCATTAAATTCATTTTAGTCAACCTAGTCACACTGTATTAAATCCCTACGTTGATCTTTCTAATACATTAATATTTTTAATTAATATTTTTGGGAAAAATAATCTTGAAATCCTTTATATGTTCCTTTCTTTGGTCTATTTTACCTTTACCTGTGTGTAGATCTCCTCAGTGCTGCCTTTCTGTTCTAACTGGATATGTTTCAGACACAGAGAATTGGCCATTCAAACACAGACTACATTGAAATGCAGATTAGGTATTGCATTGCCCACATATAACCCAAACCTTGATTTGATGGGCAACCTAGGCAGCAAAGGAGGATAGGGCTTGATGATGTTGGAAGTCATGGTGGGATTTGAGGAGGTGTAATTATTATTAAAAAATACTTATATAGCGCCAACACATTACTCAGCATTGTACAATAAATAGGGGTTGCAAATAATAGACAGTGACACAGGAGGAGGAGAGAACCCTGCCCCAAAGAGCTTACAATCTAGGAGGTGGTGGAAGCAGCACACAATAGGAGGGAGATCTGTAGTGGTGGGAAGTAGTAAGAGTTTTAGGAGACAGAAGAAGATGGGTAGGCAAGTTTGAAAAAATGAGTTTTGAGTGTTCTTTTTAATGAGCAGAAAGTAGGAGCAAGCCAAATAAGACGAGGAAGACCATTCCAGAGAGTCGGGGCAGCTCTAGAAAAGTCTTGGAGCCGTACGTGTGATGAGGTTATGAGTGAGGAAGTCATTAGTAGGTCATTGGAGGAGCGGAGAGAGCGGCAGGGGGAGTATTTTTTTTACCAAGTCAGAAATGTAAGTGGGACAATAACTGTGGAGGGATTTGAAAGCAAAGCACAGGAGCACAGAAGGTGAAATGGAAGCCAATGAAGAGAACTGCAAAGAGAACAGAAGAGGAGCGGTGAGAAGGATGGATAAGTCTGGCTGCAGCATTCATAATAGATTGTAGAGGAGAGAGTGGGGTTAGTGTAATACCAGAGAGGAGGGTTACATGGGTGGAAGAAGAATGAGGGTTCACAGAGAATAGTCGGTACAAAGAATAATCCCTACATCATTTAATAACAAGAGATAACTATCTGCAAACATAACAAAGAAAAGGTAAAATTGTTCAGCTTTAAGATTCACCTAACTTAAAGTAATTGGTTTTGGTGTGTTATTTTTTTTATTAAGGTGATGAATGTTGAGTAATTACTATATATTTGAAGTTTCTGGCCTAGTAATAAAACTTTGTTATAATGTATTCACACCTGCATTTCCCTTCTTTACGGTTTTGTGTTAAAAGTTGGAAGCTCACTTAGATCGTTTTTTTTCTTTACCCAGAAGATTCCCCAGAAGCAGAAATCATGGAACTTTTTAATGCATGTTTACAGGTAGAATGTTCACAACAGTTGGCTTCTAATGGTTGTGGGAGATCTGAGGTCACTGGGGAAGTGTTAAGTCTGCTCTTCTGTTTTTTATTGTTCATTATATATCTGAAACAACGTGCCTAATTAAAGCAGATGTTGCCTATGAGTCTTGGATTGCAGAGTGAAATGTAGCATATAGATTACTTAAGAAAAAAAAACATACAACTTTTTAAAGTAATTATGAACCCAAACTGCATGACATTCAACTGCAATTGTTTCAGCTGATGTTTCCACTAAAGCTTTGATCTTTTGGTCACTTCAAACTTGGTGGGAATTGAAACCAAGGTGGTAACAAGTGCAACAATATTGCGTGTGGGTGGCTAGCATTACAGTTTGGTGTTTTGGATTGAAAACATTTGCCAACAGGTAGCAAATGCAAATGACTTTCTGGGGAGAAGGGGGAAATCCTATGCAGGTTTGCTAGATCACCCTGGTTCACTCATGATTCTAGTCTATCTTCTATCTATCTTCTATCTAGTCTATCTTCTCTGGTCATGGAGCTTTAATAAAGCAGGCTCATCTATGAACAGATGTTTTGATGAGCATAAATGCGGTAAAGCTCACCCACCTTTAGTTTCATAATAACATTAACATGCCTTATTGGTCAGACGTATTGGTCTTTTATTGGACATGGAGTGGTGGGTGGACTGGGCTTTTGGTCACATGGATGCTATGGTCTGGTTGAGAAGTCCATATCAACATGAAAGTTTGGGTACAAATGAAGCTTTTCTGGATAAGAGAAGTCAGTGCATGAAAGATTAACTTTAACAGAGGATTGTGTTAGTGTTATTGGTGATTGGGGTTTCATAGTATCAGAAGACAGATTCAAGAATTCTTGGTTTGAGTGGTTATAGGGCTGTGTTAAATAGTTTGTGATAACTAAAGATGACTTTTCAGTATTTAAAATAAATATATTCTTCAATAGTCACCAAAATAAACTTCCTTTGTGCACACCAAATGCTTTTGAAGGTACCCAGCAAGTCCACCCACTGTAGATTGCCCACGAAAAACTACAAGGGGCATATACAAGATCATTTACTGAGAGCAGAAGTGACCAGTCTTTATTACAAGAATCTTTAAAACAAAGTATAGGAGTTGTTTCATCTTAGATTACAACACAGATCCGGAGAACATATACAGATTCTACCATAATACCATGGGTATTTAGTACATTTTTACTTATCCTGGAGTTCAGCTTTACATTTATCTGTGCTCCTTACCTACCACATTGGCACACATTTCAAGTTGTGTTAACACATATCAGTATTGCATGGTTTATTTTTAAAATATCTTAATTATTTCTAATGGGCCCCCAATGCATGTCCAGCCAATTGTTTGCCAGCATAAGCCTGTCCAGTGAGAAAATCTTTTTTTGGGACAATATATGTAAATAAAATCCAACAACTTAATAATTAAAAATAAAGATATTTTATTTATTATAAAAGTAAATTATTGTATAAAATGGATATATACAAATGAGTCTAGAGCATAACCTCCATAAGCCTATGAAGTTGGAAGCCCATATCAATTACACATATTTATGAATACACCTTCAATTCAAATATATCACAAAGTGGCGTCTCCAAGAATCACAGGGTATCCCAAGGCATGTCTACCTAGTAAATAACATACTTGACCCACAACAATGCATGGATATGGTGCACTCTATTGGTCAAAACTGTTGAGTGGGTGTATTGTCCGAATGCATGGTAACACACATAGCAGTGCATTATGTGCACATACAGGGGACCAAAAACAGATGCAGGTTTGGTGGAAATGTGGTGTCATTTGGGTCTGCTTAGTATTTGCATTTAATGCATTATGGTATAAAATTATTTGTAAAATGGCTAGAAAGTGGGAAAGGGAGAAATAACGTTAATTGACAGCCGATATTTCTCCTTCAGGTCTCCAACTTGGAAGCTCATTCTGCTGGTCGTTGAACTACTTATGAGATAAGCAACCCAACAGCCAAATGAAGCAAACTGCGGTAATTGGCAAGCAGCAGTAGCAGCCCTACATTTGGGCACATTGAACCACATGCCCCCAGCTTACAGGCACAGTACTTACCAAATGCCTTCCCACCACCCTAGTGAGACCTAAGCATCAGAATTTGAGCCATTATGAAACAGGAAATGTTGCCTGAAACAGAATGCAATTGTATTATTTTAATTCTATCATTGACAATAATGATTTGCTTCAGCTTGTGAAGTTTGGAAAAAAAACCCCAGAAAGTTTCTGCTTTTAACTTTTGTTGCCTGAAGTTTCTGAACACCAACAGTTACCACACCAGCAGTCAGCAGGCGGCACGGAGTCTGTATGAGCCATTTCCAGTGACCTAGCAGGCTCAAAATGAAGCACATCAGTCAATCTTTTAGGTCCAGGTGAGCCTTAGCCAGGGGCAGCATCACCTCGGGGAAGCCTCAACCGGCATTTGTCAGCCAGACCAAGGCCCAACCAGCATCAATTTGCCATTTCACCCAGCTAGAATCATTTTACATGCAGCCAGCATCAGCCTGTGTCCAACCAAATTTGTGTCTCCAAAGTCTTGTTACAACGAGCCTTTAGGGTCCTGTATCACCCTATTATTTCTGCAGCATCATCCTATTTCCAGCCAATTGTTTGCCAGCACATATATGTAATATATGTGAATAAAATCTTACAGTTTATAAATAAAAAAGATATTTTATTTAATATCAAACTATAATAATTGTATAAAATAGATACATACAAAAGAGCGTACAACATACCTCCAAAAGCATATGAAGTTAGAAGTTACACATATTTATAAATACACCTTCAATTCAAATATAGCACAAAAGTTGGACCTCTAAGAATTACAGAGTATTCCAATTTTTCAACGGGTTTCACAGATACAAGTCTACTTCATCTGGAATCACATATATATCAGGAGGTATGTAATATCCTATATGTATCACCAATGCTCTTCCAAAGCTATAAACCTTGGACGGGGTGGAAAATCATGAGGGAGACCCAGAGAGCCTTCCACTGATGAAGATGATCCTAATATACCAATTCTGTATTAAACGTTTCTATAGAGGGTGTCTTTAAAGGGTACCATTTGACAACAAGTCATCTGTACGTCCAACGATATTAGCAAGGTCTCTCTCTTGAATTACACTTGGATATGGCATGTTGACCAGTATTGAGACTTGGTAGTTATGTTTTAAGAAATATTTAGCATAAGCCTATGTCCAGCCTTAAAGAGTTCTAAAAGTTTTTCTTTAAGGTAAGCTTGGACAAGTTAGAATATGTAATGAAAGGATATTTTTTAAAATAATATTTGCTCCTAAAGGTTATGCATGCCTGTAAAACTCCCTTAGAAATATAATTACAGAGAATTTTGTAGGTAGAAGAACATTGGCACATGTACAATGTGTATTGTGAGTTGGCTCAGTGTCTGGATAATCATGGCCTTGTACTTTTTTGCTGCAGGGCCCTGTCTTCCATTTTTCCCTTTGGTGGCTGGACCACGTTTCTTTTTTTTCTATTTTCAGTTTTTCATTTAATTATTCCAAAGTTCTTACATTTCACTCTAAACCATATATTTACTAAAAGAACAGAACTTGTAAATTTAAAAGATGGTCCTACAGATTTTGTATGTCCCAATATAGATGCACAAATGTTGAGCAAATGTTTATTCACGCTATATTTTCTGTTTATTAGTTTTTTTTCCCCAACAATACAGGAGATAGTGAGTAAAATATGATAGGCATTAAAAGATTGGAAATACACATATAATACATACATACATACATACATATAATAACAACTGTCAGGGTGCAACAGAAAGTGTGTATATCAAAAGGGGTTGTAAATTTGCAAAAACATTCATAGAATATTTAGATGTTAAAGCGGAACTAAAGGGAAAAATAAAAAAAAGTCACACTTACCTTTAATTCCTCAGATCCCTCGATTGTGCTGGAGTTTTCCTGAATCCGGTCCTGCAGCGTCCTGTAATTCTTCTTTGTCCCGGTGTGAGGGAAGTGCCTGCCATCTTGAGCCTCCTTCTTCTGGGTATGTCACCTGATCTTGCACTGCGCAGAGAAAAAAAAGAGTTCCAATGCACATGCGTAAGATCGGCATCTCTTTACCATCTGTGAAAGAAAATGCCCCTTCTTCCCGATCTCGCGCATGTGCAGAAGGAGCAGCCAGAGCCCCCTGCGATGCATGACGTAGGTATCCTAGGAGGGTCTGCACTCCCATTCAGTCTTAATTGCTGCAGGGATCAAGACAGAAACTGCAGGTGCTTTACCTTTTCTTTTAAAAAAAGGGGGTTGCACCTAAAAAAAGAACAATATTTGTACATTATATAAAAGGGTTGTCTACGTCTAGGTTGTCTAAGTAAAAATTTAGGTTGAGGTCTGCTTTAACCTGACTTAAATAAATATACAAAATGAAATAGGTTTCAGGTAGGAGGTGAAGAATTAAATAAAGAAGAAATAAAGAAATAGGAAATAGAGAATAAAGAATAGGTTTAGTAGGGGGTGAACCATGGCTGGGGACATATATAACCCAGGTGTATGGATGTTTACTATGGAGTCATCAGAAAGATGTGAGGTTCCAGGCAAAATCACCGGGTAAAATGGTCTAGCCATGGTGCCCACATTTTCCTAAAACTAGTTAGTTTATAATTTAGTATCATAGTCACCTTGTCATTGACTATAAACTATGACTATCATGATATTCCAGCGATAAATGATAGGGGACTTCCGTGCTCTTGGTATAGTTTCCTTTGGTAGTTGCTAACAAATACGCCATTTGGTTGAATTGGGGACCTGTGAGTCCCTCTTTTTTTTAATTAGAAGAGCTGTACCAGGGCTTTTGTCTATGGAAACTGAATAGTCTTGTGTCATTCGGTAAGCCTGGACCCAAAGGTTTGCCACTTATTAGCAGAACATACCTGGCTCCCACAACCTCTGAAGCAGCAAGGGCAATATATAGGGGAGTCCTAGAGTCCTTCCAGAGGTAACTAGTGGTTTTTTAAGCAATTTATGGCTCATAGGTGAGTTTAACTGATACTAATGATATTTATGTCTATCTGTAGGCTAGACATTCTTCCCAATGGCCAGCACTGTAGAAGGCATTCATCCCACTAACCACTACACTAATGTACTATGAAATGTGGATATCGTAATAATAGCAAGGGGTTTCCTGAAGACCCAAAAATTATTTCAAAGAGTACTTCCAAGTTAAAATAATCAAGAAAAACTGTTCTAGGGGGCCAATAAAGCCTTTTAAATGGTGCTAGGAACCATTTAGTAAGCATTTTCGTAGTTAGTTTTATAGGCAGAAATATATTGAACCCTTCTTTCAGATCCAGGATAGGAGCTACATTATAAGTGCCGCCACTCAATTGAACTATGATAGTTTTTTCTAAATAGTATTTCTTGTAAGAACTAGTGGAGAATTTTCGACATAAGGGGTTTTGTGTGAGGTTGTTAAGTTAATACCTAAATATTACATTTTATAAGCATTCTGATAAAAATCATGTAGGAATATGCCAGAGTGGCAAGGGGTTAATAAGGAATAAAAACAAATGAGGGAACAGTCATCCTTGTCTAGTTTCATGAAAAAATAGGAAATGTAGTTCATCAAAAACTATATATTACTCATATGCAGAGGTTTTGACCGAATCAGAGATATTAATTGCTATCGCATGTTCATAGCGAGGAGCATGCTAGAAATTCACCAGCATTTAGTGGCACGGGCGAGTAAGTCATTGATTATTTGTAAGCAAATGTTTATATTTCTGGACTAAATCCATTCCAGGTTTTCTGGATCACCCAGCTTCACAGATGAAAGTGTATCCTCTTCAGCCTTGGGGAACCTAATAAAAAATATTAAATCAGGCCCATTGTCTCTTGCGTGTTCGGTATGTATGTAACCCAGCTGATCTCTGTGTTTAATGTGGCCAACACCAGTGTTTAATCTACTGGACAAAAAAAATGGGTTGATAGTAATTCTGTAGAATTATGTTGGTATTGGGCTTGGGGAACAAGTAAATTGTCCAAATGTAGGAGGGCATTAAAGTGAAGATGAAAAGAAATAAACAAGCTATAAACAGGCAGATCCTTTATTGCACAAGAGACAGACAATGCCCCTGATTCATCAATGAAATCCGCGCTCGCTGGAAGCGCGAACGTATGCGCGGCCATCGATTGCGGATTACCGCGGTCCGGACTCGAGTATGGACTTTTAATGCAAGATCGCCAGTAAAAAGCTGTCGGATAAGCGCGGCTCCGTGCGCGAGCTTTTTCCATTGCTGAATAGCGCGACCGCGTACGATTCTGGATCGCTAATACGAATGCGCGACCGATAATCCGATTCTGCTTGATGAATCAGGGGCAATGCCTGGTCTTGTCATCTGCTTTCATTCCTTTTTTGGGTGTTGGATACTTGGCAATCTTGATTGACCGAATTTGAGCTCTCTCCATATATGAATTGGTTTACCTGCAGGCCCGTTGATAAAATAAAAATAGGTAAAGTCAGCAGAGCATAGGACAGGATCAACAGAATGGAATATTTGGCAGTAAATGAACAAACTTGCTGAGAGAGGATGTCTGGAGGAGATGCTGCTTGAGAAGATACAATGAGTGTCTGGAGCACTGATCGGTCCTTGGGGATCAGCTTCACCTCTGGTTCACCTCCGGAGGATTGGGGAGAAGTGTCAGCAGTATTGAAGGGCTGGTTAGGATAAGCTTCAGCACCAACAGGCTGGAGTGCTGTGGTTTGATGGGGGAAAGGTGACCTTGCCAAAATTGCTCTATTGGAAAAAGAGGGCTAGAAAAGGAGCCGTTTTAGCACTGGTGGTAAGCAGCGGCGGGATGCGTATTGGGCACGATAGATGGGAGATCACAAGTAAGAACGTTTGTTTCATCCTTATGGATTTCCCCAGCAGACAGATCACATCCACAGAGCTAGATAGAAGAAGCAAACCCCACCAACCTTTCCAACAGATTTAGCACTCCCATAGAGGTGGCCGGTTTGTACCTGGGTCCTTCCTAGTTGGGTGACAACAGAAACGCTCAGATCTATGTTTAGGGGGTTTATTGAAAATTCCAACACAGGAAGATGGAGCGGGTAGCAGAGTGTCATCTGGGCACTTCCAGGCAGTACATCACACTCCTAGAACAACTTGCAATCTTAAATAGCTCCTAAGGGGGAATATTTTTCCATGCCAGTGTGACCTTGTCCCTAAAGGCCCAGCTCCAAATTTTAGCACCTGTAGGATCCTGTCTTTAGGGTTGAAGCTTTAGGCCCTGGCTTACCGAGGCTCCAGAGGCTAGACCTCAAACTCTGTTAGCAGCTCCCTCTATTCTCACGCCTTGAGCTATCTAAACTCCTAGTAACTACAGGCCTAAATAAACCACAAAAATAGTGCATCAGGTCAGTGACTGGCAGTTATCTAAACATGAACAGCTCCCTCCTATGCATCAACAGATGGCCAATCATCACCCCTTAGGAGAACCAAGTTGTGGAACTATCCAGGATATACTACATTTAATCTATAATCCCTTAAAGTGACCTTGCTAAATGGGTGCTACACACATATAAATATATAAGAAAACAAACTGCAAAGCTTTGGCCACTTCTTGTTTTGATACCCCTGAAATGTATTTAGGTAATTACAAGTTCATTGGGGCTTTAGGAAAATTGTATGCAGTCAAGCATAATGCCAGAAAATAGGTTTAGGGTTTATATATATTTCAAATTCTCTTAAATATGTTAAAACTTACAAAAACAAATAAAAACATTTATATTCCTTCTTTATTTACCTATACAATGGAGTGCCTTAACTTTCATCTATTCCACATTGTTCCTCTAGTCCGTTCTTCTACTTCCTAAATCTGATTCTCTATAATCTCAAGGGAACATCTTGTATCATTGTACACGTCCTTGAGACCTGAATTGGTTGCATGATGTTTGGAAACACAGCAGGCTGTCTGTTAAATGCACAATAGGGGAGATGAATGAAAGTGTTGGCTCTTGCCTCCTGCTCTTTCAGGCTTTGCACCAACGTTTTATTCTCTTTGGTCTCTAAACCGTAAGATTGTGCCACCCCCCTTCTTTTTGCACTTACCATGAATCAACAGGACATATAATTTAGTTGATATATGTGCATAACAACTTTTTCTTGCTGTTTAATAGAGAAGTAATTAGGTTACCTGATGGTATTGTCTACTAATGAAGTTAGTAATATACATCTGTGGGTTATTGTATATTCAGTTATATCCCATTGGTTGTTTGAAGAATACAGGTTGATTGGTATTTGTTATAAATGCATGCATTTTAGTATGTTAGTATTATCAAATTTCATTATTTTTGTGACCTAAAAGAATTTTTAAATAGAATCAGAGTCTACTTTGTCTATATACTGCACAGATATGGCGCAGTACCTACCAAAAACTACTATATCACAGGTGAAAGCCTCACAGATGCACATTAACATTAGCACCAAAGATCTTTTTTAGAACTAAAACTCTTCAATTAAATAAGTAGAATATAAACATGGAGCTAAATCTGTGTCTGTGGTATAGAATCCATTCACATGTTGTGAAAAAATAATCCAAGATCGTGGAATGTGGATACATAGCACAACATAAAGAAAGAGTTAGATCAGTGGTGGGACAACCTGGTAAATATGAAGCCCCCAGTGCACCTCATGATATATCTGGAGGGCCCCACAAAAGATTTGGTCAAGTACCCAATGGGCTGTATTCTCAAAATCTTCAGGAAATGGTTTGGGTGATACTGATCATCGTTCAACCCAAAAAGCATGCAGGTTCAAGCTGTGGATGTATACCCTTTATTCTTTAAAAAAATGTTCACAATGTTTTTTGTCTTTTGCATATTATTTGGTAAAATGTTTGCATTTGCAGCACTGGGTGCATGCTTGTGTTTGTATATATTTAAATTGACAAAGATGCTACTTTTTTATTGTGCAAATAAAATACAAAATACACCGAAATGCAGCTTGATAGAGAGAGTTGTCCTAGAACAGAGCAGCTTGATGGAGAAGTCGCTGATATAGAAATGACTTGACTGGGGAAGAAAGTAGCTAGGAGAGGAGCCAAGAATACTATATTTCTGTCGAGTCAACACTTATGTATTACATTCTGTACTTGCAGCATGTTTTAAAAAAAAGGGGAAATGTGCAGGTATTGCAGAGATGCACTATATGTTTTTTTACTGTGTCTTGGCATGCAGTATGTGGTAAAACTTAACTAGTAAAAAACTGCTAACAGGCAGGTTGTTGATTGCAAAATGGACAAGCAGTGTACTTTCCGCAATAAAAATAAATTTACGTGCCTGGCCACAATTTATAATCTACACTCATCCATCACTGGCACCATCATCTTCACCTGGTCCTCTTTAGGGTCCAGATCTTTGGCTATTTGGATTGGCTAGGCTGGAGTGAATAGTAAGACCTCATCTGGAATTTGCAGTAGAAGAGGGTTAGGCAAGTTTGAAAAATGAGTTTTGAGAGCTCTTTTAAATGAGCAGAAAGTAGGAGCAAGCCAAATAGGATGAGGAAGACCATTCCAGAGTTGGGGCAGCTCTAGAAAAGTCTTGGAGCCGTGCGTGTGATGGGGTTAAGAGTGAAGAAGTAAGTAGTAGGTCAGTGGAGGAGCGAAGAGAGCGCCTAGGGTAGGATTCTGGGAATTGAAGGCAAAGCACAGGGGCTTGAATTTGATTCTAAGGTGAAATGGAAGCCAATGGAGAGAACTACAAAGAGATGCAGCGGAAGGAAGCGGTGGGAAGGATGGATGAGTCTGGCTGCAACATTCATAATAGATTGTAGAGGAGAGAGTCGGGTTAGTGGAATACCAGAGAGGAGGAGGTTACAGTAGTCCAGACGAGAGATG